>NW_001884604.1:0-10862 GCF_000146915.1 Parastagonospora nodorum SN15 | reverse complement strand
GAGATCCGCTTTTTTATCCTTAGCAACTTTTTTAACTGGAGGACCAAATATTTTTTATTACTAGATTACTATACTATAAGCTATACCTAAGAACTAGAATAGAGAAACGCTATAAAAAAAGCAATAAGTTAGTATTTAAGAAAAGTTAGTATAGCTAAATAACTATTCTTAGTTTTTAAATAAGTAGAAGCTTATACTAACTAGCTAAAGTACTACTTCTATAGCTTAGCTATAAATAAAAGATTAGTATTATAAAAACTTAAGAAAACTTATATAAAAGAAATATATACTTAGAATATATAATAATTAGCTAGGTTTAAAAGTTATTAGATATCTTAATACTAATAGCAAAATACTACTAAAAATCTAGTTTTAAAATCTAGCTAGAATAGAGAAGTTAGTATTTCTATAAGTTAATATCTTGAGCTTAGTAAAAATATTATAAGAGATCTAAGATCTAGAGATAGTTAACTAGTAAAAAGCTTTAACTTATTATCTATAAAGTAGACTAAAGATATAGAAAGCTTAGATAAATAAAAAGTATTTATATTTAACGAAAAAAAGAATAGTAGATAAAAAGTCTACTAGAAAAAGAAAATAGATAGCTCTATATACTATAAAGTATATAAGTATTAGCTACTATATATATATGCTTAGAGTAAATAAGCTTCTAAGTAAAAAAAAAGAAAAAAGAAAGCTAAAAAAAAGTAGAGATACTTTACTAATATTATTTTTCTTAACTTTTAAAGCTTCTAAGTTTTACTTCTTAGCTAGATTATAAAATTAATACTATAGATAGTATAAAAGATACTAGCAAAGTTTAGATATTAAAGTAAAATACTCTTAAGTTTTTTACTATTTAGCTTAGTTTAAAAGAAGTAGTAAAGTTTAAATAAAAGTCTAACTTACTATCTACTATAATCTATAGTTATTATAAAATCTTCTATATAGAGTATATTTATTTTAAACCTACTATCTACGCTCTAATTTACTAACTTACTAACTTACTACCTGCGCTCTTTTTTTTACTAAACTTTCTACCTATACTCTAACTTACTACCTACGCTCTAATTTACTAACTTACTACCTGCGCTCTGTTTTACTAACTTACTATCTCTATTTTACTAACTTACTACCTACGCTCTATTTTACTAACTTGCTATCTCTATTTTACTAACTTACTACCTATGCTCTATTTTACTAACTTGCTATCTCTTTTTTACTAACTTACCTATCTCTATTTTACTAACTTACTATCTCTATTTTACTAACTTACTACCTGCGCTCTTTTTTACTAACTTACTACCTAAGCTCTTTTTTACCAAACTTACTACCTACGCTCTATTTTACTAACTTGCTATCTCTTTTTTACTAACTTACTACCTATGCTCTATTTTACTAACTTGCTATCTCTTTTTTACTAACTTACTACCTGCGCTCTTTTTTACCAAACTTACTACCTACGCTCCGTTTTACTAACTTGCTATCTCTTTTTTACTAACTTACTACCTGCGCTCTGTTTTACTAACTTGCTACCTGCGCTCTTTTTTACTAACTTACTACCTGCGCTCTTTTTTACCAAACTTACTACCTGCGCTCCGTTTTACTAACTTGCTATCTCTTTTTTACCAACTTACTATCTGCGCTCTGTTTTACTAACTTGCTACCTGCGCTCTTTTTTACTAACTTACTACCTGCGCTCTTTTTTACCAAACTTACTACCTGCGCTCTGTTTTACTAACTTGCTATCTCTTTTTTACTAACTTACTACCTGCGCTCTGTTTTACTAACTTGCTATCTCTAATTTACTAACTTCTCTGTTTAAAAATCTATATACAACCTTCTCTTCTAACTTACTACCCTACAGCTTTTTCTTCTAAGTTACTACCTACGCTCTACTTTACTAACTTACTACCTACAGTTTATTGTTTTGAACTTCTTACCTTGCAGTATAGTATTAAAACTGCCTGCTAGAAAAGTACCACACTTTTTAACTTAAGCGGCGCTGCAATAGTAACTTAAAAAGTATTCTACTTTTTAACTTACATTTTTTAAACTATACAACAGCCTACAACTTTTTCCTTCTCTCTCTAGCTGCAGCTAATAGGCTATAACTTTTAAATAGAGAGAGATAATTTCTATATTCAACTAAGCTAGCATTAGGCTTACGCTTAGTAGCTCATAACAATAAGGCTACTCGACTACTTACACGACTTAGCTAGATAACTAAGTCGTCTACAAAGGATTTAATCCTGCGCACTGTACAATTGCAATACACTAGCTAGTAGCTCTAATTTTAATAAGACTGCTAACGCTAATCTAGTAAGGTTCTAGGCTAAAGGCCTATTCGTATCTAACTAGTGCAGGCTAGAAATTACCCCGTTCTAGCATAGATTCTAACTTAGAGGCGTTTAGCTATAATCTAGCAGATAGTAGCTTCGCGGCAATGCCTAGTTAGACAGCTGCAAAAACTAATTATCTAAAACTGCAGTTTCTCTTATACTAAGCGGTATTACTATTAGGGCAAGGTTATTAGTAGAGTAAAACTAATCTATCTTACGACGGTCTAAACTTAGCTTACGTTCTCTATTAGTGGGTGAATAATCTAACGCTTACTGAATTCTGCTTTAGTATAATAGGAAGAGCTAATATTAAAGAATTAAAAAGCAACGTCGCTATAAACGCTTAGCTGCTATAAGCTAGTTATCTCTATAGTAACTTTTCTAGCACCTCTAGCCTTAAATTTTAAGAGACTAAAAGATTGATAGGCTACACTTTTATAGTTTATATTTACACTGAAAATCAAAATTAAGAGGACTTTTGCCCTTTTGCTCTACTAGAGATTTCTGTTCTCTATAAGTCCCCCTTAGGACACCTGCGTTATAGTTTAACAGATATGCTGCTCTAGCTAAACTCTCTACCTAATAATATCTTTAACTTAGATTAGCCTACGAAGGACCTTAACGCTAGAAGTTAGGTAGTAAGGCCTAGCTCTGCTTTATTAAATAAGTAAAAAAACGATAAGAGTAGTAGTATTTCACTAGCGCTGAAGCTTCTACCTATTCTACACCTTCTATGTCTTTTTATAATGTTAAACTAGAGTTAAGCTTAATAGGGTCTTCTTTCTCTGCTAATTTAGCTAAGCCTGTTCTCTTAGCTGTAGTTTCGCTAGATAGTAGATAGAGATAGTAGGAATCTTATTAATCTATTTATGCGCGTTACTAATTAGATAACGAGGCATTTAGCTACCTTAAGAGAGTTATAGTTATTTCTGCTGTTTACCTGCGCTTAGTTAAATCTCTTCGCTTTGATATTTAGAGCACTAGGCAGAAATTACATTGCGTTAACACTACTTTCTAGCTATCGCAATACTATATTTTAATTAGACAGTTAGATTCCTCTTATCTATACTAGTTCTAAGTTAGTTATTAAACGTACGCTGGACGGCTGAAGCCTGCTAAGGATGCCTGCACCCTAGCGCTAAAAGGCGCCTACCTTGCAGCTAGTGCTCTTCTGCGCTAGAGGCTTCTCTCTAAGGCCTAACGTACCTAACTCTTAGAGCTAATCCTTTTCCTAAAGTTACAGATCTATTTTGCTGACTTCCCTTATCTACATTATTCTATTAACTAGAGGCTTTTCACCTTAGAGACCTGCTGCAGTTATGAGTACGACCTAGCGTAAAAACTATTTCTTTAAGCAGATTTTTAAGGCTTATTAGGAGCGCACTAAACGCTATAAAAGTGCAGCGCTCTTCTAGCTATTAAACTCTAGCTCTAGACAAACTGATTTTAGAGTAACAGACTGTTAAGAAGAAAAGAGAACTCTTCTTAGAGCTTCTGCTAAGGTCTCTGCTCTTAGTTGCGTTGCTGCGGAGAATCTATATCTAGGTGCCAGAATGTTAACTAGCTTCCCTTTTAAGGGCGTAGCGCAAGCGCTAACATTAAAATAGAACTACTCTATCTCTTAGGATTGACTAACCTATATCTAACTGCTGTTTATATAGAACCTTTCTCTACTTCAGTCCTTAAAGTTCTTATTTAAGTATTTGCTACTACTACTAAGATCTGCACTAGAGGCTGTTTAACTTAGAGTTACCTCTAAGGCTTCGTCACGAGCCTCTACGCCTGCCTACTCGCTAGGGCATAAATTCTGCTCTAGCAGCGGGGTATAGGTAATACGCTTAAGCGCTATCTATTTTTAGGGCTAGTTTATTCAGCAGGTGAGTTGTTATATACTCCTTAGCAGATTCTAACTTCTATAGCTACTATCCTGCTGTCTAGATAAACTAACACCTTTTATAGTGTCTAATGAGCGTATATTCTAGCACCTTAACTCTGCGTTTAGTTTATCCTGCATCGCTAGTTCTGCTTACTAAAAATAGCCTACTAGTAACAGTACATTTAAGTGTCCACGTTTAATTAAGTAATAAGGACTTCTTATATATTTAAAGTTTAAGAATAGGTAAAGGTTGTTTCAACCTCTAGGCCTCTAATTATTTGCTTTACCTTATAAAACTGAATACGTTACTGCTATTCTAAGGGAAACTTCAGCAGGAACTAGCTACTAGATAGTTTAATTAGTCTTTCGCCCCTATGCCTAAATTTAACGATTAATTTGCACGTTAGAACTGCTGCGAGCCTCTACTAGAGTTTCCTCTAGCTTTACTCTATTTAAGCATAGTTCACTATCTTTTAGGTCTCAACAGCTATGCTCTTACTTAAATCCTTCTAAAGACATTAGGATTAGTTAATAGTGCACCTAAAAGGTTCCTACCTCTATTTACTTTTATTACGCGTCTAGGCTTAACACCTAAACACTCGCATAGATGTTAGACTTCATTAGTCTATGTTTTAAGACAGGCTGCTTACAGCTATTACGCTAGCATCCTAGCAGATGCGCAGACCTTAGTCTAGGCTAGTTGCATGTCGTCTCCTCTATAAGGCCTCTCTAAAAGAAGGTATATAACAGAGACCTTTATCTAACTGCTTAAACTAATGCTAGCCTGCCTGCAGAAGAGTGCACTAGATAAAAGTCTAGATAAGTAACTATAGGCAAGTCTAGCTGCAAGCGCTTCTCTTTTAACAATTTTACGTGCTATTTAACTCTCTTTCTAAAGTGCTTTTCATCTTTTAATTACTCTACTTATGCGCTATTAGTCTCTAGCTAGTATTTAGCTTTAGAAGAAATTTACCTCCTATTTAGAGCTGCATTCTCAAATAACTTAACTTATCGAAGGGGCTTTATACGGCAAAGGCTAGCAACTACGTACGAGATTCTTACCCTCTATAACGTTCTGTTCCAAAGAACTTAGACTGCTGCTAACGCTAAAGCGCCCTCTGCAAATTATAACTTAGACTCTAAAAGAGCTAGATTTTAAATTTAAGCTATTACTGCTTTACTCGCTGTTACTAGAGCAATCTCTGTTAGTTTCTTTTCCTCCGCTTATTAATATGCTTAAGTTCAGCGGGTATCTCTACCTAATCTAAGGTTAAAAGTTAAAAAGGCTTATAGACGTAAGTGTTTATTATGAATCGCGACTTATGCTGCGCTTTAATACCAAAACACTAGCTGCTAATTATTTTAAGGCAAGTCTAAACACTAGAGAGAGGACAAACACCTAATACTAAGCAGAGCTTAAGAGTACAAATGACGCTTAAATAGGCATGCTCTATAGAATACCAAGAGGCGCAATATGCGTTTAAAGATTTAATAATTTACTAAATTCTGCAATTCACACTACTTATCGCATTTCGCTGCGTTTTTTATCGATGCTAGAACCAAGAGATCTGTTGTTAAAAGTTGTAATTATTAAGTTTTTTAGACGCTAATTAAAAATTAAAAAGGTTATAAATTTGTCTAACCGGCAGGCAAGCCTGCTAAGGAAACGTAGGTACGCAAAAGATAAGAGTAGATAAAAGAGGCTAGCTGCTTATTAGCTTGCGCTATACAGACTAACAGCCTCTTTTATAGTAGTAAACTACTAAGTGTAATAATCCTTCTGCAGGTTTACCTACAGAAACCTTATTACAACTTTTACTTCCTCTAAATAACTGAGTTTAACGAACTTTCCAGCTCAAGGTAGTCGTTGCTAACTTCCCTAAGCTAGTCTAAAGGCCTTACTAAGCTATTTAATTAGTAGTAGCGACGGGCAGTGTGTATAAAGAGCAGGGACGTAATTAACGCATGCTAATAACACGCGCTTACTAGGCATTCCTCGTTAAAGAGCAATAATTGCAATGCTCTATCTCTAGCACGACAGAGTTTAATAAGATTACTTAGACCTTTTGGCTAAGGTAAAGAACTTATTAGCTCTGTTAGTGTAGCGCGCGTGCGGCCTAGAACATCTAAGAGTATTACAGACCTGTTATTACCTTAAACTTCTATCAGCTTAAGCTAATAGTCTCTCTAAGAAGCCGGCGACTAGCTAAAGCTAGCCTAGCTATTTAGCAGGTTAAGGTCTTATTCGTTATCGCAATTAAGCAGACAAATCACTCTACTAACTAAGAACAGCTATGCACTACTATCTAAAAAATTAAGAAAGAGCTCTTAATCTGTTAATCCTTATTTTATCTAGACCTAGTAAGTTTCTCTATGTTAAGTCAAATTAAGCCGTAGGCTCTACGCCTAGTAGTGCTCTTCTGTTAATTTCTTTAAGTTTTAGCCTTGCGACTATACTCCCCCTAGAACCCAAAAACTTTAATTTCTCGTAAGGTGTCTGAGCAAGTTAGAAAAAGAACATCGCCTAATCTCTAGTTAGCATAGTTTACGGTTAAGACTACGATAGTATCTAATCGTCTTCGATCCTCTAACTTTCGTTTACTAATTAATGAAAACATCCTTAGCAAATGCTTTCGCAGTAGTTAGTCTTTAATAAATCTAAGAATTTTATCTCTGATAATTAAATACTAATGCCTCTAACTATCTCTATTAATTATTACAGCAGTCCTAGAAACTAATAAAATAGGACTGCACGTCCTATTCTATTATTCTATGCTAACGTATTCGAGCAAAGGCCTGCTTTAAACACTCTAATTTTTTCAAAGTAAAAGTCCTAGTCTCTAACACGCCTAGTGAAGGGCATGAGGTTCTCTAGAAGGAAAGGCCCAGCTAGATAAGTACACGCAGTAAGGCAGACCTGCTAGCTAGACCTAAGGTTCAACTATAAGCTTTTTAACTGCAACAACTTTAATATACGCTATTAGAGCTAGAATTACTGCAGCTGCTAGCACTAGACTTGCCCTCTAATTGTTCCTCGTTAAGAGGTTTAAATTATACTCATTCTAATTATAAGACCTAAAAGAGCTCTATATCAGTATTTATTATTACTACCTCCCCGTGTTAGAATTAGGTAATTTGCGCGCCTGCTGCCTTTCTTAGATGTAGTAGCTGTTTCTTAGGCTCTCTCTCCGGAATCGAACCCTAATTCCCCGTTACCTATTAAAACTATAGTAAGCTAATACCTTACTATCGAAAGTTAATAGGGCAGAAATTTAAATAAACTGTCGCTAGCGCAAGGCTATGCGATCTGTAAAGTTATTATAAATTACTAAGAAGCCCCGAAGGGCGTTGGTTTTTTATCTAATAAATACACCTCTTCTAAAGTTAGGGTTTTCAGCATGTATTAGCTCTAGAATTACCACAGTTATCTAAGTAGTAAGGTACTATCAAATAAACGATAACTAATTTAATAAGCTATTCGCAGTTTCACAGTATAATTACTTATACTTAGACATATATAGCTTAATCTTTAAGACAAGCATATAACTACTAGCAGAATTAACTAGGTAACTATCCTAAGCTAAAGAGCTAAGGCCTAAGGCAGACTCTCTAGAGGGAGCGAGTTTACTAAGCAAGGAGACGCTAAAGCGACCTAAGTTACTACTCTATAAACGCTAAAGGCGATTACAGCGTAAGCAACTAATTTAATTGCCTCTACTAAGTTCTCTAAAAGCTAGTCCGCAGCGAGCTATGCCTAACGTTGCCGTCGTAAACATTTCTGCTATATGCAGCCTTTAGGAGGAGAAAACGCACGCCTCGTTACACGTAAAATGCGGAAACTCAGCAGAGTTATCTCTAAAGATCTAGTAAATATTTAGCAAAGCCAGCAATCTACAGACCCTAAAAGGCGCCCTCTAAGTAAATAAAAGAACTTTAGTTCTAGTAATAACAGCAGGCGTAATACCGAGATATCGCTTTAATATATAGGCAAATGCCTACCTGCAGCTATTAAATAGAGACGCCTAGGCTATAATTGCGTGCAGCAAAGAATAATCTTTACTAGCCGCGATTAAGGTAATAAGGCTAGCTTTTACAGTACCTTAGGCTATAAGCCTATAGCAAGACCTAGGGCAAAGTGCGAGCAAATTAGCTAGAAACTGCAAATTGTAGAGCAATTGCAAGGAGTCTGCTAAGGCGATCTAAAATCCTCTAAGCTTTTTAGGCTTGTTCGAGTGCTAACCCGCTAAACATACTGTAATTACTTATAGGTAGCTTGCGAGTTATAAGCAGCAGAAATATTTAGAGTTTTTAACTGCCTATCTTATAATACGTGCGAACAGTTTTAGGTTTGATTTTCGCAGCGCGAGGTAGATGTAGCAGAAAAGGTTGCAGAGGTTAAGCAATTTTGGTGCAGAACTTGCGTAACTCGCGCAGCTACACTAAAACTATAAGCCTATGTTCGCTGAGATCCGCTTTTTTATCCTTAGCAACTTTTTTAAATAAAACCAAATATTTTTTATTACTAGATTACTATACTATAAGCTATACCTAAGAACTAGAATAGAGAAACGCTATAAAAAAAGCAATAAGTTAGTATTTAAGAAAAGTTAGTATAGCTAAATAACTATTCTTAGTTTTTAAATAAGTAGAAGCTTATACTAACTAGCTAAAGTACTACTTCTATAGCTTAGCTATAAATAAAAGATTAGTATTATAAAAACTTAAGAAAACTTATATAAAAGAAATATATACTTAGAATATATAATAATTAGCTAGGTTTAAAAGTTATTAGATATCTTAATACTAATAGCAAAATACTACTAAAAATCTAGTTTTAAAATCTAGCTAGAATAGAGAAGTTAGTATTTCTATAAGTTAATATCTAGCTTAGTAAAAATATTATAAGAGATCTAAGATCTAGAGATAGTTAACTAGTAAAAAGCTTTAACTTATTATCTATAAAGTAGACTAAAGATATAGAAAGCTTAGATAAAATAAAAAGTATTTATATTTAACGAAAAAAAGAATAGTAGATAAAAAGTCTACTAGAAAAAGGAAAATAAGATAGCTCTATATACTATAAAGTATATAAGTATTAGCTACTATATATATATGCTTAGAGTAAATAAGCTCTAAGTAAAAAAAAAGAAAAAAGAAAGCTAAAAAAAAGTAGAGATACTTTACTAATATTATTTTTCTTAACTTTTAAAGCTTCTAAGTTTTACTTCTTAGCTAGATTATAAAATTAATACTATAGATAGTATAAAAGATACTAGCAAAGTTTAGATATTAAAGTAAAATACTCTTAAGTTTTTTACTATTTAGCTTAGTTTAAAAGAAGTAGTAAAGTTTAAATAAAAGTCTAACTTACTATCTACTATAATCTATAGTTATTATAAAATCTTCTATATAGAGTATATTTATTTTAAACCTACTATCTACGCTCTAATTTACTAACTTACTAACTTACTACTCCTGCGCTCTTTTTTTACTAAACTTTCTACCTATACTCTAACTTACTACCTACGCTCTAATTTACTAACTTACTACCTGCGCTCTGTTTTACTAACTTACTATCTCTATTTTACTAACTTACTACCTACGCTCTATTTTACTAACTTGCTATCTCTATTTTACTAACTTACTACCTATGCTCTATTTTACTAACTTGCTATCTCTTTTTTACTAACTTACTATTTCTATTTTACTAACTTACTATCTCTATTTTACTAACTTACTACCTGCGCTCTTTTTTACTAACTTACTACCTAAGCTCTTTTTTACCAAACTTACTACCTACGCTCTATTTTACTAACTTGCTATCTCTTTTTTACTAACTTACTACCTATGCTCTATTTTACTAACTTGCTATCTCTTTTTTACTAACTTACTACCTGCGCTCTTTTTTACCAAACTTACTACCTGCGCTCCGTTTTACTAACTTGCTATCTCTTTTTTACTAACTTACTACCTGCGCTCTGTTTTACTAACTTGCTACCTGTGCTCTTTTTTACTAACTTACTACCTGCGCTCTTTTTTACCAAACTTACTACCTGCGCTCCGTTTTACTAACTTGCTATCTCTTTTTTACTAACTTACTACCTACGCTCTGTTTTACTAACTTGCTACCTGCGCTCTTTTTTACTAACTTACTACCTGCGCTCTTTTTTACCAAACTTACTACCTGCGCTCCGGTTTACTAACTTGCTATCTCTGTTTTACCAACTTACTACCTGCGCTCTGTTTTACTAACTTGCTATCTCTAATTCACCAACTTCTCTGGTCAAAAATCTATATCCGACCTTCCCTTCTAACTTACGACCTACAGCCTTTTCGTCCAAGTTACTACCTACGCTCTACTTTACCAACTTACTACCTACAGTTTATTGTTTTGAACTTCTTACATGCAGTATGGTATCAAAACTGCCTGCTAGAAAAGTACCATACTTTGCACTTGAGCGGCGCTGCAATGGTGACTTAGAACGTATTCCACTTTATCCACTTACGTCTTTATGAACCGGGCAATAGGCGCACAAGCTCTTGTCCTTGCCCCATCTGGCTGCAGCGATGAGGCTAGCTAGCTTTCGTATGGGGGAGGGCATAATGCCGATATTCCGTCACGCTAGGCATACGGGCTTACGCTC
>NW_001884605.1:17228-19523 GCF_000146915.1 Parastagonospora nodorum SN15 | reverse complement strand
TTAGAGAAGCTATTCTATAGAAAGCTACTAGGCAAAGTATAGTAATAACCTCTATAACTAAGGCTAAGCTTATTATACTTAAGCATATTATAAAAGAAACTATAGCCTTAAAAAGATTCTTTAATAAACTTATATTTAATCTAGGCAATTTATAGAAGATTTAGTATAATAACTAGTAAATAATTAGACTTAGTATTAGTTAAAATAAGCAAATTACTACCTATCTTTAATATATTAATATATAAAATATATAGCTTAGATAAGAATATATAAAAGAATTATTCTTAGTAAAGTACTTACTAATAAAGAAAATACTAGCAGATAAACTAACTAACAGCGTTTTACTTATTAATAATTTAATTACTTTAAATAGCTATTAAATCTTAAGAATATAGTTAAATTAGTTATAAGTAATAGAAATAAAGTATAATAGCATTAGTTTAATTACTATTAAGAAGAGTCTTTAAGACTAAGAAAGCTTAAGCAGAGTAAAAAGAGCTCTTATTAACTACTTACTACTCTAAAAAGATTATTTAATTTATTAAATCTATATTAAAAGTAAGAAGAACTATGCTAAAAGCGTAGAAAAAGAAAAAAAAGTTTGCTTAATAGCAAGAAAATTAAACTAAGATACTTAGTCTAGAAAGGTCTAAAGCTATCTGCATAAGATATATTAAATTCTTTATAATATAAAGTATAGAAGTATAATGCTTCATTATAATTAGATTAAGCTAAAGTATAGTATTACTTATAAATATCTAGAGTAGTAGTAAGAGAATCCTGAAGGCGCTTTATAATAATTAAGATATCTCTCTTATTATACTATCTTATCTTTAAATAAAGTAAAAAAGATAATATTACTTTAGTTAAAGTAATATGCCTTTTTACTATCTAATAAATAGTAATTAGCATAGCTATAACTAGAGTAATTTACTAAATTTGCAATAGAGAAAAAGTTAGCAGTAGAGTTATTTATATTAAAAAGCTTAAAGAAGAATAGATTAAGTAGTAAAGTAGTAGGAAGATCATAAGTAGTATAATCTTCTTATTACTAGTTAAAAGAGTAGTAGTACTACTATAGTTAGCTTAATTACTATTACTAAACTTAGAGATAAGAGAAGTAAGCGCTAGTTAAACTATTATAAGTATCTTAACTTCTAGATAGCAGTAGTAAGCTAATAATTTAACTTAACTAATCTAGAAACTTAAGAATTAGCATTAGAAAGTTAATAAGACTACTAAGAAGTCTAAGAAGAAACGTAAATTAAACTTAGCCTAGTTTTTCTAAAAATAAAATACTTTAATTAATCTTAGTAAGGCTTCTCTATAGTGCTAATTTTAATAGACTTAATTATAGTAAATTAAGAAATATTCTTTAGATATACTTCTTAATTAGCTTTTTTCTTCTTAAAGTATACTTTTTACTTAATAAGAAGCTTTTTTAAGCATACTACTATATTAGCTTTAGCCTAATTAAATATTTTAAGATTAAGTTAAGTAGTAGTAGCATAAGCTATTAGCTTCTTTATCTTAGCCTCTAATCTTATTATCTCTAGATTAGAGCTACTATTATTAACTTTCTTTACTAAAGTAGAACTAGTTAGATTAATAGAAGCTAGTTTGCTACTACTTATAATAATAAGTAAAGTTTTAAGTAAGAATTTCTACTTAAACTAAGATAGAAGCTTATGCTATGCTTCTATAGAAGAATTATTATAGATACTAATAGTATCTAGAATCTATATAGTAAGTAACTTAAGAACTAGTAGAATTAAAATAATTAGCTTAGTACTAAAAGAGTTACTATTTAATCTACTTAAGCTTACTACTTTAGAACTAAAAAGAGAATTTAATTTATAGAGATTTAATAGAGTAGCCTTATTTCTTCTCTTCTCTCTAAGTATCTTTTTAGATATAATAGAAGTAGAATAAATAGGCTTATATAAGCTACTTAAAGAGAGACTTAACTTTAGATTAGTAAAATACTAAATAGAGCTACTAGATATAGCTTAAGCTAATAAGAAAGAAGTAGCATAACTAAAATAAGTTAATTTCTTATTTATGCTAAAAAAGATATTAATATAATATGTTTTATAACTAAAGCGCATATCTAACTAAGTTATATACTTTACTCTACTAAAACGCCTACGTAGTAGTAATACGTAATATCTTAATAATACTAAGCTTAAAATTTCTATACTAAAGTAGATATATAGATTACTATTCTTAATATATAAAATTAGCAAATTTAGAGCATTAGATACGCTATAGCTATCTATAATATCTCTAAAATAA
>NW_001884605.1:3077-16740 GCF_000146915.1 Parastagonospora nodorum SN15 | reverse complement strand
GAGAAGATAAAATATATACGATAAAGAAAGAACTCTAATAACTAAAGGCTTAAGCTCTTCTAGAAGAGGAACTAGTTTTCTTAAGAGCTATAAAGGCCTATTATAATTTAGGCAACTAAGAGGCTTTTAATCTTAAGTAACTAAGAACGACGCTACTAGGTCTATTCTAAAGTAATATATTAAGCTTCTTACTAAAGCCTAAACCTCTAACGCGCTTTAAGAAGAAGAACTAGGCATAATATAACTGCTAGAAGAGAGACTATAAGTTCTACTTTATAACTTTGCCTTAAGCTTTCCTAATAGAGGCCTTAATAGTTACATTTAGGCTATGCTACGTCTTAGAGAATATAAGAATACTTTAGAATAGTTACTACTTCTCTTCTGCTATATCTCTAGAATAGACGCTTACTTAAGTAGAACTAAAAGTAGTTATGCTTAACTTACTTAGAACTCTAGCAGAACGCTTCTAGAAAGTATATAATTATATCTGCCTTATAAGATAGAAACTAAACTAATCTCTAATAGATCTGCTAGACTATCTTAGACCTCTCTAGAAAGAACTAGGCTTTATAAATATAGAAGTAATAAAAGTTATATAGTACTATTTAGCACTATAATAAGATATATAAGATAATCTTATAAAGATTCTAGTTAAGCAGAGAAGCACTCTAGCTACTCTAGAGAAATAGGCAAATATAGTCTAGCAAAGAGTAACTAGATATAGAACTGCAGTAGATATTCTAGTATAAACTTCTTATAGTTAACTAAAGAAGGTCTTCTTAAATATAGAGAGAGCTTAAAACTCTCTAAAAAAGGCTAAGCATACTAGAATAAGCTATAATAAGCTAAAGTAGGCACTAGTAAGCAGAGCTAAATCTAACTATTCTAAGCTAACTTATTATAACTATAATAAAGTTAGCTATATTAGTTTAGATTACTCTAACTCTTATAAGCCTTAAGCTAGACTCTTCTAATAGAATATAGAAAAAGATAATAGGCGCAGGTCTTAGAAGTCTACCTTACTGCCTATATTAGGTCTAACCTAGACTAAAAGAACCTTAGTACTCTAAGAGAGGCTATATTATTAGTACTCTCTTAGCTAATAATAGTAAAGAAAGTTATTAGTGCCTTAGGCGCTATAGATATTTTTCTAGACTTAGGTTCTTAGTTAAACCTAATATTAATAAAACTTACTAAAGAGCAGAGTTTAGAGATAACTCTATTAACTAGCTTTCTAGCAGAGAGAGTTAGCAAGAGAAACTTTACTATCTATAGCACTATAGTTGTAGACGTAGTTATTATTAACTCTTATAGTAAGAAGAAGAATTATAAGATCTTTTTTATTATTACTAATCTAAAGAAGTATCTAATTTATCTTAGCCTCTCTTAAGTAGATAAATATAATCTAAAGATTAATATTCTAATGCAAAGACTTCTTTATAAGGAGTATAAGATAAAGAATACAATGCTATACTATAAGATAAGTATTAAGAATATAGAAGAGTTTAAAAGGAGCATGCAAAGCCTATATATAGATATATATACCTTTCTAGTAAGCTACGCAGGCTCTGCTATACTAGAATAACTCTATATAGGTTAGATTCTCTTAGATTATGCTACGTTTATAGACGTTAGCTCTAAGAAGGACTCTAAGGTTCTAGCAAGATATAGTAAGCATAATCTAATAATTAATCTAGTGCCTAGAGAAGATTCTTTCTATCGTCTATTATATAATCTCTCTTCTATAGAGTTAGATATATTAAGAGCGTATATAACTAAGTATTTGCAGCATAGCTAGATATATTAGTTAAAGTTACTAGTAAGTATACTTATACTATTTATTAAGAAGAAAGATAAGATAATATAACTTTATATAGACTATAGAGGTCTTAATAAGATTAGCATTAAGAATTAGAGTTCTCTACTCTTAATTATAGAGTCTTTAGAACGTTTCTTCTAAGCAAAGTAGTATATAAAGCTTAATATAAGAGAGGCTTATTATAGAATTAGAATTACTAAAGATAATAAGTAGAAAACTGCCTTTTATATAAAGTATAGCTATTTTAAGTATATAGTAATACTATTTAGTCTTATAAATACTCTAGCCTAGTTTTAAGCTTATATTAACGAAGCGTTAGTAAGCTTAGTAGATATTTCTTATATTATCTATTTAGATAATATTCTAGTCTTTTTAGATATAGAAGAACAGAGCACGTAGTATAATATAAAGAAAGTTCTCTAGAGGCTGCGTAATACAAAGCTATATATAAAGCTAAGTAAGTATAAATAGTATACGCAGCGCATAGAGTATCTAGAGTATATTATAAGTCTAGAAGAAGTTAGTATTAACTAAGACAAAGTTAAAATAATCTAGAACTAGCCTCTGCTACGCACTATATGCAAAATCTACGTCTTTATTAGATTTATAAACTACTATAGATAATTTATTGCTAGTTTTAGCTATTTAGCGCTGCTATTAACTATTCTAACTTAAAAGACTCTAGAAGCAGCTAGAGGCAGCCTGCAAATGCAAAGAGAAGAGAGTTAGACTCTTAAAATAGGCTCTAAAGATATTTAAGCTTTCTAAGTATTAAAGAACGTATTTCTTAATATACTTATTCTTATGTATTTTAAATAAGAAAGAGAGACTAGAGTTAAAGTTAACGCCTTAGAAGGCGCAATATTAAGTATTCTAAGCTAGTTAGTACTAGAAGATAGTAAGAAGCTCTAATAGAGACTAGTAGACTTCTACTTGCGTAAACTTATTATAGCTAAGTATAAGTATAATATGCATAACTAAGAACTGCTTATAATTATTAAGAGTTTAGAACACTAGCGTTAATATCTAGAAGGAATAATATTTAAGGTCCTTATAGACTATAAAAACCTTAAATAGTTTATAGAGACAAAAACTCTAAACTATAGATAAGTAAGAGCTTATCTTATTCTCTCTAGATATAACTTTATAATTACTTATTAATCTAGCAAAATAAATTCTATAGATAGCTCTTTAAGACGCTTAGACTATATAGATAAGGTATAAAAGCTATCTTAGAAATATAACTATGCTTTTATAGAATCTCTCTATAGAGCTCTATAGAAAGAAGAAAAAGACTTCTTTCTTATCTTAGCTATATTAACTTAAGTAGTTATAAGAATAGAAGAATAATAGAAAGCTATTATAATATTGCGTAAGCTCTATTAAGAAGACTAAAGCTAACTTATAGTATTAGAGCTAGAAGCAGATAATAATCTATCTTTAGAGTCTAGTATAGATATACTAGATACCTTAGAATCTAAGTTAGGCTAAGATAGGCTATAACGACCTAAAGTAGCATATAAGGCACCTAAGATCCTTTATATAACCTCTAAAAAGATAGAGGTAATATATTAATATTATAATAATTCTCTTGTAGGCTATTTTAGTATAAGGCAGATAATTAAGAAATTACAGCGCTATTATACCTAGAAAGGCCTTAGAAAGAACGCAGAGGAGTACTATTGCTTCTATAAAGTATATAAGAAGGCAAAGCTAGCCTAATATAAGCTATATAGGTTACTAGCACTACTGCTACCTCTAATAAGACTATAGAAAGATATTATAATAGATTTTATAACTAAACTCTCTCTAAGTAAACTATTAGGCGTAGTCTATAATGCTATATTAGTTATTATATGCAGATTAACTAAGATATCTTATTATATCTCTACTTAAGAAGACTAAGGATAGAGTAGACTTAGCATAAGTATAGATTTGGCAAAGTTATACGCCTATATAGCATTCTAAAGTAAGTAATTTTAGATAGAAGCTCTATTATAAACGCGAAATACTAGAATATATTCTAATACTATATAAACTTAAGAAAGGTTCTAACTTTCTTCTTCTATTTATAGATAGATAGATAGATAGAAAGATAGAACTAGACTCTAGAATACTATCTGCGTTACTACTGCAGGCTTAAGCAAGATAACTAGGCATTATAGTTATCTCTTATAGAGTTTACGTATAATAATAGCAAATATATAGTTATAAATATAATACCTTTCTAAGCAAACTAAGGACTAGACTCTATTAGGCTAGATTAGCCTAAAAGACTACTTAGAGATAGAGAATTACTTAGAGTAGCTAAGCTTGCTAAAAGAGTACTAGTAATAATTACTACTTACAGATTAAAGATCCTTATAGTAAATAAGTATTAGAAAAAATACGCAAATAAGCAAAGGCTGCTAGTTCTATTTAAAGAAGAAGATAAAGTTATAGTTTCTACTAGAAATATGCAGTTAATATAACTAAAGAAAAAACTAGACTAGAAATTTACCTTAGAAGGTGTATTAATAAGTAAATAGGCTTTTTAGCGTTTAAAGTTAGACTTAAGAGTTTTCTAAATATATACTCTATCTTTTATACTTTCTTATTAGAACTATATAATCTAATAAGTAAAATTCTATACTCTCTAACTAATATTATAAACACTCTATATAATATTAGAGGCAATAATATCTATAAAGTAGATAAAATTATAGATAGAAGAATAATAGATAGTAGCTAATAGAAGTACCTAGTTAAATAGAAAAACTACTCTAAGGATAAAAACTTATAAGAGCCTAGCTTAAATATCTTAGAAAACATTCTAAAGAAGTTCTAGAATACTATATCTGCCTAACTACAGCGCAAGAAGCGTAAGAATAGCTAAGTAAATTAAAATATAGATATAAGGCATTAAGGTTAACCTCTAAATAAAAGAAGAAAGTAATAATAAATAAACTACGCCTCTTAGAGCTATTATAGCCTATAATAGACTATTCTAGATAGAAAGAAAATAATTAGTATTCTTAGAGATAAGCATTGCATAATAATTAAAAATAAATCTAGAGATAGAAGAACCTAAGAATAGAAATATATTACTAAGAAAAGATAGAAGAAAGAATCTTCTTAGCATTTTGCTATCTAGAGATTACTAGGTAAATCTGCGCTAGAATAGCCTATAATAGCTTAGCCTAGATTCTAAAGACCTAGGCGCTGCTCTTATAGTGCCTACTAGCTATAGTCTAAGGTATAATAATCTAAAGAGAGCTAAATTAGCTATAAAAGGCTCTACTAGAGCTAGATTTAGGTATTAAGAACTATAAGACGCTTCTTAGCACTATTAAGCTTCTTTTAAGCCTTATTAATCTTACTTATAAAGAGACTATGCCTAGCTAAGAGAATAAAGCTTCTATTCTCTTCTAAAGACGCAATATCTGCCTTAAGACCTTAGATTAGCTTCTTTAGCTCTCTCTTAGAGTCCTTATACTTCTTGCTCTATATATTAGGTTAGTTTGCGCTAATATAACCTATAATAGCCTAACTTACCTTCTTATAGAGAGTACTAGGCTTATTCTTATTAATCTGCTTAAGCTTAAGAATAGTCTTAGTAAAGATATTCTAATAAGCTTTACGCTTAGTAGTAATAGCCTTAGTAGAGTAATTATAGTAAATAAAGATATAAGCAGCGTTAAAGCTGTTATTAGAGTCTATAGCGCTATTATAGTATGCTAAGTTCTCTGTATAAGGCGTATATAAAGGCCTAGAATATAGTTAGCGCCTAAATAGCCTATAATAGAGTATTATAGCCTATATAGAACTATATAAGGCACTTACTTCTTTAACTGCATAGCTAGAGAACTATAGGCGTTCTAAATATTAGCTTTAAGCACTAAAATCTCTCTAGCATCTAGAAGCTATAGATTATAGATAAACTAAGTAGCTACTGCAGCTCTTACTAGCTAGTCCTTAGTAGTAGAGATAGCAGAGGTAGTAATAATAGTTTAGTAGTAAATATTAATCTAACTTAGCGCTAGCTTATTAATATTAGTAGTAATATCTAGAATCTTCTAATGCAGCTTCTTAGAAGGCTAAATATATTAGTTTATGCTATAATAGAGTATTCTAGCTTATAATAACTTACTACTATATAGTTAGAGTTACTAAAGAAGTAATAGAGGCACTTAAAGTACTAAGCAGTCTCTCTGCCTCTAATCTTCTTCTACTAGAATAAGTAGAGATTAAGATAGTTCTTAGCATTCTCTATAGCGTTAGAGAAGTCTATTATAACATAACTAAACTTACTAAGGCACTTAAAGAAGCTTATAGCGAAAAATATAATATAGCAGTAGCATAGATAATAGGTGCGTATACTATTCTTTATTATATTATTACTAATAGTAATCTAGTCTATATTAACTAATTTAGAGATATTCTAGCCTAGATTAGCGTAGAATAGAAGCAGGAGAGCTTAATAAGGCTAGATTAAGAGGCGTAGTAGTTATTATAGGATACTCTATATTCGTTAGCGCTGTAATAGAGTATAATAGAGTATTCTAGCCTAAATAGAGGCTAAAATCTCTATAGAGAGAACTAAAAATCCTTACTAAAAAGAGACTAAGAGAATATAGAACTAGGTTAGAAGTTAGGCTAAGCTTAACTAGTATTATAAGTCTATATACTGCTTACTTATTATTGCTTAGCGCGCTAAGCTTAGTTAAGCAAGTCTCTTAAAACTATAAGTTTTAGAAATAATCTATAGAGCTCTAATACGCGCGTTAGGCCTTAAATAAGCTATTATAGCTTATTCTAGCTTACTTTAATACTCTTCTATATTAGACGCGTTTGCTTAGGGCGAGCATGCTTAAGAAGAGAGATAATATTAGTACTCTAGCACTAAGAACGCCTTCAGCAATCTAAGTAGGCCTAGTATATCTACTAGAGAGCTAGTATATAGAGTAGAGAGAGAATTACTTCTTATTAGTAGCGATTTATCTATCCTTTACGACAATTCTACTAGCTATCTTTATTATTACTTACTCCTAGCTATAACTCTCTAGTACTGTCCTAATATTAAGTATTCTATACGTAGTCTGCTTATCTTAAAGGCTAACGTATAAAATATAGCTAATAGACTACTTAGAGAGCGTACTAGTAAGCTTATTAGTAAGAACTAAGTTAATAACTTTATTAAGCATACTTCTAAGCTGCGTAAGCGCTAAAGCTATTTATATAATTGCTAGTAAGCTGCCTATAAGAACCTAGTAGTTATCTAGTCTTAGTTTATGCTAGTTTAAGATATAAAGAAGAAGTATAGAGTTATAGATAAAGATATATATAACTTTAATAAGTCTAGCTTCTTAATAAGTAAGATATCTTCTTAGCTTATAGTAATAAGTTTAGAGAAGCTTAAAAAAGCAAAGAAGCTCTAGCTTAGTAATTATAAGTAAGTTATACTAGTATAAGGCGTTAGTATAATAGAGAAAGTAATTCTACTCTTTTTTATCTTTATAAGCAAAGTTCTTATTTTAAACTAGTTTTATAGCCTTCTATATAACTAAGTTATCTTAGTTAGCTCTATTAGCTAGATAAATAATAATCTAGCACTTACTTAGCTTAAATATTTTAACTCTTATATATATTCTATTAGAGTATATAAGCTACTTATTATTAATAGCTATAAAAGCTATTATATAGTAGAATTCTAGAAACGCTATAAGAAGAAGAAGAAGATTATTACTCTCTATATACTTATATACTTATCTTACTTACTATAGCTACTTAATATTATTTATTTCTTGCTATTAAAGCGCATATATAGTAATAGCATCTTAGCTTTAATATATAACGTATTTAATTACTAAGATAGCTATATTACTAAAGTAGCTACTTTTTCTTAGTATTATAAATACTATATATAAACTATAATACTATCTTAAAATAACTCTAACTTATTATATAAAGAAGGCAGAATTAATCTTACTCTTTAAGCTTATAACTTAGGCTAATTTAAGAGCCTATAACGCACTGCTGCTATCTTTAGTATATAATATTAGCAGCTCTTTACTTAGCTTTATAAAATTAAATCTTAAGCTTAAGTACTACTAAACTATTAGAAACTCTCTTCTATAGAAGAGCAAACTATTATATAATATATTCTTAATTTAGATGCGTAAGAATTTACCTTCTAGCTTTATAAAGTAGTAGATATAGCTAATAAGCTATTAGCTATATATAGTAGAATATTAGTAAGCTAGTAATAGCCTTTATACTTTATTTCTTATATAGAGAAGCTTAAGATAGCCTTTAACTAAGCAAAGAATTGCTAGAGAATACTCTAGAAAGATCTAGAGGTTATTAGCACCTAGTTTAAGCTTATATAAGAGATAAAAGCTAAGTATAGAGTTCTAGATAATAATATCTATAACTTTAATAAGATAAGCTTCTAAATAGGTATTATTAGCTTAATAAAAGTAGTTACTAGCTTAGAGCATTATATAAAGCTAAATATAATCTAGCTAGATAATTATAAGTAAGTTATAATAATCTAGAGCATCTATGCTACTAGATATATAACTTTACTCTTTATTATCTATAAGAGATACGTCTATATCTTAGCATAGTATAAAGAAGCTTTAATACTATATAACTAGAAGCTCTTAGTATCTAAGAATAGCTAGATAAATAATGCGCTAGATCTAGAATAGTTAAAGCACTTTAATAAGCATATAAAGATATATTAGATAGAGTTATATAAGCTACTTATCTTAGATAGCTATAAGAGCTATCTTAACTAGAATTTTAAGAACTACTATCTTATATAAAAAATTCTAACTCTCTATATACCTGCTTATTTATTGCATATACTTTAGCTACTTAATATAGTATACTTTTTACTATTAAAATAGAAGTACTTCTAATATATATAAGACTTAGCATGCTAACGTATTTATTATATTAATAAGAAAAGCTTCTTCTCTACCTTTAAGAATATATTTTTAAATATATTTATATATAAGAACTATAAAAAAGCTTTTAAGATAGTAAGACTAGTTTCTAGTAATACGCTAAGAGTCTTTAATTATCTTAAAGTTTATCTTTATACGCTACTACTAGTAGCTCTACTAAAAACGCTCTAGTAGTCTAAAATACTAAGTAATCTATATAAATTTAGGTTATAATTAAGGCTTATAAGAGAATCTCTTATATAATTACTAATAAGCGCTTAAGAAAGCTTCTTAAAGCTTATTAAAGAAGCTAAGAAGATACTATATAAAAATATTCTAATTAAAGCTTATATATAAGAGCTTAAAGAGTAAGTAGTAGAGTTAATAAGATATAAAGAGTATAAAAAGAAGTAAATTTAGATAAGTAATATAATAGAGTTTAGTATAACGTATTTTACTAGTGCGTAGGTTAACCTAGCGCGTAGGTTAGTTTTGCTAAGAATATCTCGTTAGGAAAACTAAAAATCTGTTGAATATTTATTTCTATTAATACTATAGAATTAACTGTGTTGCTAGCGAGTTGATCGATTCGAGGAATTTATGTTTATTATTAAATATACTTTGAAACAAAACTTCGTCGAAATAGTTAGTACTGTTAGAATTATCAGAACCTGTCAACGCAATAGGTTCTAGCACGCAACTTTACTATCTTTAACTATTATATTTTCTTTCTTCTTATCTACTCTGTCTTCCTACCTGCGCTATTAAAGTTTACTTCTTTAATATACTTTCCTTAGTATCTTACTACATATTTACTTCTTTCTGCATTGTAACTAGATATCACAGATATTACTAGAAAGAGCTTTATTAGGATTGTTAGTAATATAAGAATTATTCTATTACTATGCTAGTCCTGCATTCTATACAGTTATCTACTGTTAAGCACTGTTAAGCACCGTTAAGCACCGTTAAGCACTATTAAGCACCTTTCCTAGCAGTGCGCCGGACCTTAGCAGAGTGCTTCTAAACTTATAATAATTAGTTTAGTTTGATGCTAGTCTATGCGTTAATCCGTAACTATTAATCCTCTACCTTATAGTTTATCTTAGGAAGTTGTTTTAACGTCCTGCTTGCTTAGTACTTTAAGTTCCAGTTTACTATCTAGGTTAAAATAGATAATACCGATATACATTTCTGCTAACTAGCTAAAGTTAGTATACTCAGAACATGAATTAATCCTATATGTTCTGCCTATCTTGCGGCTCTATAATGACGACGTGCGTAGCTTCTGTTAGTGTAATTGCCTCTGCAAATGCTATTAAAGCCACTATAATCTAAGGCCTATCTAGATCCCTCTATTTAGCAAGCTTAAGGTTAATTTTATGCTGTGTTATACCTCCCTGCATAACTAAGACGCTCTCGTCACTAAACTTCTCTCTTAAGCCTAGCTATATTACTGCCTGCACGATTGGTTTATACGACCTCTATAAAGGATTTTGTGGCGCGGACTTCCTTTAGCGGTGGTAGTGTATTAGCTGCTTTCGCTGCATCTTCTGCTGCAATGCTCTATGTCTAGCTTAGCGTTTCTAGAATTTTAACCGTTAGAGCATAAATTTGATAGGTTTTGAAACTTTGGGCTGCTTTTAGTTATAGCACGCGCCTCTCGTACTAGGAAATAGTCCTTGCTTAGGTTAGTAAAGAGGTCCTTTACGCTATTTAACGTGAAGCGTTTGACTTTGCGGCTGCTGTATGTTTTGAACTATGCTGCCTTTAGAGTAGCAAGCGCAGGGTAGGATGCTATCGCCTACATCTTAAAGCAGTTAAAGATTACACGTCTGCTAGCTTCTAATTTATTAAGGCCTTCTTTTTCTAGGATATCTCTGTATTATTGCTTAGCGTTTTATACTATGCTAAGAAAAATCTAGACATAGGCAGCTTTAGAAGTAAGGCAGGAAGTTGCTCTTAATGCTAGATATTAGTTTGCCCTATAGGTCGCGCGTCTTTAATATTCTTTTTAATATAAACCTCTGCGCTACTGCTGCTCCTTAAGATATAAGTTCTTTATACTTATAAGATGACTTATATTCGCTTGCGTCGTGCTTTACATTAGCAATTATATTACGCTATTATTTAGCTATTGCTAGGCTATTGAGAGCTGTGTTTTAGCAAGTTCTATAAGATAGTGTCTTCGCAATCGACTAGTAGACTACATCTTCTATCTTATAGATGCGATCGCTAGTCACAGAGTCTCTCTTATTAGTAGCGTTAAACTAGTTAGAGACCCCTTTCCTATTTTGAAGGCTAATAAGTGCTAGCGACACGAAGATTAAGATCTTATTTAGTCCTTATTCTATAGGCGTTCCGGATAGAGCCTATGCTTTCTATTAGTATCTGTAGTTGTAGCTTTAAATATCCTAGTAAAACTTAGCTATAATTATGCCCTCTAACTTGCAATTATAGAATTTATCAAATACAGTCTGCCCCTATACAGTAACATAACTAGGAAGCAGTATTGCTCTCTTTTCTATATAAAAGCTGCCCTTTGCGTATAAATCGTTCGCTGTGCTGTAACGCTTATAGTATTATAAGCTCTAAACATATACTTATCTACCTTTCTAAAGCTGCAGACTATTATAAACTGTGCTGCTAACAGTGCTAAACGGGTGCTTTATAGCCTTAGAGTGCACAGCAGGCGTGTTCGCTTCTAGTATTATCTAGTAGACTATTTCTTAATAATCTACGCCTTCTAGCACGTAGCTCTATAGGGCAACTAACTTATTAGCAGCAGCAAGCGCTTTAGAGATAGCGTTAGTAGTATTAATTCGCATCTCTATTGCTTTCTCTTTCGTTAGTCTGCCTATATTCTCTAGAGGAGAGTTACTAAAGAAGCAGAACTATAGAGCTAGCGGATTGCTTAGATCGCACTACGTAAAGTTTATAAGATCTATTGCAACTACCTCGTTCTTCTAGGCATTAGCTGCTCGCCTCTAACTAGTTATTATTGTAGCTGCTTATTAAGATTTAGCATTAAAGGAGAGGCTCCTTTTGCACGCGCAGTAGAACGTTCTCTCGCCTTTAGTAGGATATAGCTTATCGTTATCATTAACTGCGTTATATTCTATTGCGTTGCCTTCTGCTTACGCATTTTGCACTTCTATCTAGTTCTTAAAGTAAACGTGTTCTATAAGGACAGCGAGCACTATTGCTCGCGTTTTGCCTATGCCTATAGCGTTAGCAAAGATCCCGCTATTGTTAGATAATAACTCTTTAAAGTAGAGGATATATGCGTCTGTAAGCTAGTATAGAGTAAAGTTGCAACTAACCCTCTAACATGCTAGTAGCTTTATTGTGCGCTTATTCTAGAGGTTATTAATTAACAATGCTAAAGAATACTGCAGCTAAAGTCTACTCTTCTAGAGTGTAGTATTCTATTGCTGTTCCTACTCTTACAGAGAGACTGTCTACTCGCTTCTAGTTTATTTATTAGCAGGGTAAATAGTAGTTAACTGTCTTCTACAGTAGACTTACTTAGCGTTTAATAAGGCTTTAAGCCTTTCCTTTTATTCTCTAGCAAGGTCCTTTGCTGTCGTTGCCTCCTTGTCCTCTAAGTTATCCTTAGAGTTAATGTCTAAGCTGCTGTCTAAGCAGTAGTCGTCGCTGTCTAGCAGGCTATCTAGCTAAGTCTTGCGCTTCTAAGCTTCTTTCTCCTCTTTCTCTTTTTTAGCCTTAGCTAGCTCCTCTTCGTCTCTAGTCTTCTTAAGCTGCGCTTCCTTTCCTAACTGCTTTCTTTTAGCTAATTAAGCGCAGGCTGCTGCTCTATCTCTCCTGCGTAAGCGCAGGACGTCGCTGCTAGTATCAGAGTCCTCTAAATCTTTATCTTTCTTAGTTCTTCCCCTGCTTGCTTTTGCATATCTACTGTCCGCTGCCTTAGTCTTACAGCGCTTAAAGAGAGGTCTGTCTAGTATAAGTTTAGAATATCAGCCTCTCTTCTTAGGTAGTAAGGGCTATTCTAGTAGTAAGAGCTATTCTAGTAGTTTATTAGGTTAGAATGTTACTGCATATAGGATGTTAGTAGTATATATTTTAGTTTTAAGAAGTTCGTGCTATACCTTTATTAGAATTGCCTAGCAGTTTCGTTGTCTAGCATAATAGCATTACTGCTCTAAGCCTTCTTAACTTAATATAAGAGTTAACAGTGCCTAGCAAGTCGTTATTATTCTTAATAAGCGTTATTATCAACGCATCTATAACCTAAGAGGTGCCTGCTTAGTACTAATTAGAGTACTTAGGCAATAACAAATGCTAGATGAGAGCATCGTACTTAAGATGCTAAGCCCTAACCTTAAAGTAGTTCTTCTCTAATTTCTGCTAGCTTTCCTTCGTTATTAGCCTAAATATAGGGAATTGTTTAACGACAGAGTAATGCATAGCGTCTACTAAGGCAATATTAGCGTTATTTAAGATAGCCGGCTTAGTAAGTAATGCAACGCTGAACTTATTAGTTATCAACGCTGTAGACCTATTAGACATAACAGACGAAAACTATTACTGCGCTGTCTTAGACAGTGTTAGCGTTAGCGTGTTACTTAGGTTCTCTATCTTAACCTTAGCGCTATACTAACGCACCTTAGCTAGCATTATCATCTAGATAGTTCTAGCTACAGCCTTATAGAAGACTTTAAGTATTTGCGTATTTTGCAGCTGTATACATTTAGCTACTGCAAGCTAGTCCTTTAACGTTAGTAAACGTAAGCTCTTTAGAAGCTGCGATTAGCTCTTTTCTAATTAGATCTTCTTAAGTAGGTCCTTTTTCTTAACATAGCTTATAAGGTCCTCTATAAGTTTAACAACCTCTAAGGTTATAATCTTCATCCTTCTCTTACATTCGTTTGTAACATGCTGTTAGAGCTTA
>NW_001884605.1:0-2173 GCF_000146915.1 Parastagonospora nodorum SN15 | reverse complement strand
GGTATTAGTCTAACTTTATTAAGCTAGTATGCATTAAACTATAGAGTAATTAGTTTATTCTATAGTTATCTAGAGTTAGAGTTAGAGCAGCTTTAAGCTTAATATTATTTAGATATAGTGTAGTAGTCGTTATCTTTGTTAGTCTAGAGCAGTGCAGCACTGTCTCTCGCTGTCTCTATCTGCTACTGTAAGTCCTAGGCGCTAAGTATTAGAGAGTATATTGCTTAGAGGTCATAAGTCTAGCTTTATTAGGCTAGTAGGCATTAAATTATACATTTATTACTCTATCTAGCTGTCGTTTAAAGTTAGAGTCTAAGTACCTTTTAAGCATAATATTGCGTAGAAGTTGTGTAAGATCTAAGGGCCTCGTTAGTCTAGAGCGGTGTAGCACTATCCCTCGCTATCTCTATCTGCTACTGCGAGTCCCAGGCGCTAGGTATTAGAGAGTATATCGCTTAGAGATTATAAGTCTAGCTTTGTTAGGCTAGAGGGCATTAAATTATACATTTGTTACTCTATCTAGCTATCGTTTAAAGTTAGAGTTAGAGTATGTTTTAAGCATAATGTTGCTTAGAAGTTATATAAGATCTAAGAGCCTTATTAGTTAGGAGCAGTGCAGCACTATTCTTTACAGTCCTCCTCTGCTATTATAACTTCTAAGCGCTAGATACCTAAGAGGACAGCGCGTAGAGAGCACGAGTCTAGCTTTGCTAAGCTAGTAGGCATTAAATTACACATTTATTGCTCTATCTAGCTGTCGTTTAAAGTTAGAGTCTAAGTACCTTTTAAGCATAATATTGCATAGAAGTTATGTATAATCTAAGAGCCTTATTAGTTAGAAGCAGTGCAGCACCGTCCCTTATAGTCCTCCTCTGCTATTATAACTCCTAGGCGCTAGATACCTAAGAGGACAGTACGTAGAGATTATAAGTCTAGCTTTATTAGGCTAGTAGGCATTAAACTATAGATTTATCGCTTTATCCTGTAACTGCTAGGAGCAGGTAATAGAGCAACTTTAAGCTTAGATATTACACTATAACTCAGACACTATAGTCTTAGTAGCGATGTTATGTATATTAGGTTAGTTTACGCAGTTAGAAGAAAGCTAGTAACTATGCGTTATAAAGAGAAGCTTAGTAGTATTACGATAGTTTAATTAGAGCTAGAACCTACGTAGATGTTATCTTAGAGGAACACGTTAGCATTATAAAGGACAAAGAATATTACATTATGCTATTTTTATACCGTATAGCAGTAGAGGCAATGCGCGATGTTAAGAAAGCATCATTGCTTCGTTAGAAGGGAGAGATAGAGGTTTACTATAGGAGACGTGCGCTGATAGAGCGTTAGTATAGACTGCGTCTATGCGTACGCCCTCGCAAGCACTATCTTACCTAGAAACTATAATAACCTAGTATTTTCTGCAACTTAACTTAAGGCATTAGGCGTCGTAACTGCTACGTATTGTATTTAACTTCTAGGATAATATTAATAAACTTATTAGAACTATTAAGAGGACAGTCTTGCATGCAACTTAACTATCTTTAACTATTAACTCTTCTTTCTAGCTACTTACTTTGTCTATATACACTGCTGCGCTGTTTAAGTTCACTCTTACTTGCATAATGTAGCAATAAGCAGTACTATCGCTTAGCGTTTAATACTAAATACGAGAAGTCGTCTAGTACAACGTTAACGTGTTATAAAGATATTTAGATTATAATTAACTAAGCACGTATTTTAAAGCGCCTCTAATATGCAATAACTATATCTGCATTTCTTGCAGCATAAATCTAGCGCTATTACTTAACCTACAAGAGGCACGTAAAAGAAGTACATAATCTCCCTTTCTTTGCCTAATTCTCTTCTGCTCTATTTTCTGCAAGAGGTAAGGACTAAAGTTATCTACGTCGTCTCTGTATTTCCTACGCTATAGAAGCTTTTATTCCTAACCTTACATAGCTAACAGCCTGCGTATAAGAACACTAATTAACCTATCTGCAGTTCTATATAAGCAGGCAGCTGCTCAAACTAGCCTCTCTGCTAAGGTTAGCAATATATCGTCTACATTATCTCTGCTTTTCTTACGCTATAGAAGCTTTTATTCCTAACCTCACATAACTGACACGCCTGCGTGCAAGAATACTAATTAACCTATCTACAGTTCTATATA
>NW_001884606.1:5849-16634 GCF_000146915.1 Parastagonospora nodorum SN15 | reverse complement strand
TTCCTAGACGTAGCTATTATAGTATTAAAGCTATTATACTCCGGGTGAGGGATCCTAGCTAAACGTATATAAGCATAATTAATTTAGTTATTATATATCTATATTATATACGATAGGAAGCAATCTAATATAGCAATTATAATAGTTCTAACTTTATAATATATAGAAACGTATTATTTATAGATAACTTAATTACCTAGCGCTTATCTTATAGATATATAGCTATGCTCTTTAAAGGAGCTATTCTATAGAAAGCTGCTTAGTAAAGTATAGTAATAACCTCTATAACTAAGGCTAAGCTTATTGCACTTAAGTATATTATAAAGGAAACTATAGCCTTAAAAAGAGTTCTTTAATAAACTTATATTAGATCTAGGAGCAATTTATAGAAAATCTAGTATAATAACTAGCAAATAATTTAGACTTATTATTAGTTAAAATAAGCAAATTACTACCTATCTTTAATATATTAATATATAAAATATATAGCTTAGATAAGAATATACAAAAGAATTATTCTTAGTAGAGTACTTACTAACAAAGAAAATACTAGCAGATAGACTAACTAAAGCTCTTACCTATTAATAATTTAATTACTTTAAGCAGCTTTTAAATCTTAAGAATATAGTTAGATTAGTTATAGTTAATAGCAATAAGGTATAATAGTATTAGTTTTAATTACTATTAGAAAAGGCCTTTAAGACTAAGAAAGCTTAAGCAGAGTAAAAAGAAGCCTTTTTAACTATCTGCTACTCTAAAAAGATTATTTAATCTAGCATATCTATATAAGGAAGTAAGAAGAACTATACTTAAAGCGTTAAGAAAGAAAAAGTTTACTTAATAGTAAGAAGATTAAACTAAGATACTTAGTCTAGAAGGTCTAAAGCTATCTATATAAGACGTATTAAATTCTCTATAATATAAAGTATAGAAGTATAACGCTTATTATAATTAAGTTAAGCTAAGGTATAGTATTACTTATAAATATCTAGAGCAGAAGTAAGAGAATTCTAAGAAACTCTATAATAATTAAGATGCCTCTCTTATCTTACTATCTTATTCTTAAATAAAGTAAAAGAGATAATATTACTTTAGTTAAAGTAATGCGCCTCTTTATTATCTAATAGATAGTAATTAGCATAGCTCTAACTAGAGTAATCTACTAAATTTATAATAAGAAAAAGATTAGTGTTAGAGTTAGTTATATAAGGAAGCTTAAAGAAGAATAGATTAGGCTATAGAGTAGTAGAACTAGATAATGCAATCTTCTTACTATTAGTTAAAGAGATAGTAGTACTACTGCAGTTAGCTTAATTACTACTACTTAAACTTAGAGGTAGAAGAAGTAAGCACTAGTTAACTATTATAAGCATCTTAACTCTAAGCAGCAGCAGTAAGCTAATAATTTAACTTAACTAATTTAAAAACTTAAGAATTAGCATTAGAAAGCTACTAAGACTACTAAGAAGTTTAGGAAGAAAGGTAAATTAGACCTTACTTAGTCTTCTTAAAGATAGAATGCTTTAATTAATCTTTATAAGGCTTTGCTGTAGTACTAGTCTTAATAGACTTAATTATAGTAGATTAAGAAATATCCTTTAGACGCGCTTCTTAATTAGCTTTCTTCTTTATAAAGTATATCTCTTATTTAATAAGAAGCTTCTTTAAGTGCGCTGCTATATTAGCTTTAGCCTAATTAAATATCTTAAGATTAAGTTAAGTAGTAGTAGCATAAGCTATAAGCTTCTTTGCCTTAGCTTCTAATCTTATTATCTCTAAATTAGAGCTACTATTATTAATCTTCTTTACTAGATTAGAGCTAGTTAGATTAATAAAGCTTTATCTAGTATTATCTATAATAATAGGCAGAGTATTAAATAAGTATTTCTACTTAAACTAAGATAGAAGCTTATGCTAGGCCTCTATAGAGAGAGCATTTTAAATATTAGCAGTAGTTTAGAATCTACTTAGTAAGTAACTTAGAAAGCTTAGAGATTAAAATAATTAGCTTAATGCTATAAAGGCTGCTATTTAATCTACTTAAGCCTACTACCTTATTAGTAAAAGAAGAATTTAATCTATAAAGGTTAGTTAGAGTAGTCTTATTCTTTCTCTTCTCTCTAGGCGCCTTTTTAGGCGCAAAAAGAGTAGAATAAATAGGCTTACATAAGCTACTTAAAGAGAAACTTAACTCTAGATTAGTAGAATGCTAAATAGAGCTACTAGATATAGCTTAAGCTAGTTAGAAAAAAAAGAGCATAACTAGAATAAATTAATTTCTTATTTATGCTAAGAGAGGTATTAATATAATTTATTTAGTTATTAAAAGTAACTAGAATATTAAGATTAAAGCTAGCTAAAGTTAAAGTGCTCTTATTATTAAATAGCTTATTAAGTATATTAGTCTTATAACTAGAAGGCTTAGCTTACTTACTATGCTTAGATCTTAGAAAACTAGAGCTTAGGCTAGAAAGATTACTAGCAGGTACTATAGTCTCTTTCTTCTCTTTATTATCTTAAATAGAGATCTAGTGCGCAGATATCTTTAAAGAGGTTAAATTAGTTAAGAGTAACTTTCTATTAGAGCCTATTTTCTAACTAAAAGAATCTAAATAGAGTTATAAAGGCATAATTAGCGCAGCTTTCTTCTTGCGCTTAGAAATTAACTTAGATGTAGTAGTTTTAGATTATTTACGTTTAACGCTAGAGAGCTTATTATAACTACTAATATACTTATAGATCTTTTCTATAAGATTATTGCGCCTATTAGTATACTTAGAAGTCTATAAAAAGATTAGTACAACGCTGCTATAATAAGATTAACAATTACTTATAGTTATAGTTACTATATTGCCTATAGCGTAGTTATATAAAGCTATTATCTTAGTTACAAAGAGATTAATGCTATAGTATAATTAGTATAAGAGATAACTAAAATAAAGTAAGAAATATACCTTAGAATATACTGCTTAGAATTATAAGCAGTATAATAACCATAACTTACTACTCTTATTAATATATTTAAGCTTATTCTTAGTTAAGTTACTTAACTACTTAAGAATATAATTAGCATAAGAGCTCTTATAGAGTATACTACTAGAAGGCTTTAATAGAGTATCTAGAGCTAGATTGCTCTTCTTAGAAACTAACTTCTGCTAATTAATTTAAGCTAAGGCGCATATACTTTTTAAATCTAATACTTTAGAGAAATAAGCAGCATAAGCGTTCTTAAGATTCTTCTTCTGCGCTAGAGTAGCTATTTTTCTCTTTTACTATAAAATAGCTAAGTTAGTATAACTAATAGCTTAGAGTTTAAGGCAATTATAGTATAGAGTACGCGCAATATACTTAAGCACCTCTTAATTAGTAGAACTTACTAGAGCTATAGTTAGCAGATTAAATTCTTAAAGCTAGATAATAAGATATTAAAAGATTATAAGGCATAGAGTAAAGTATTAATATTACGCGCACTAAAGCTAAACGCATAAGTTAACTAATTTCTATAATAATATAATAATAAACAGATGCTTACTAATTAAGCAATTAGAGCAGAGCAGAAGTAAGATAATAGCTTATTTATATATATACTATATAACGTTATCTTAATTAAATAGAGTAATTAAGATAGAGAGTATATTATAGTATTAATATATAAGAATAGTAAAGTACTAATCTATATAACTAAGCTAACTAAGCTTAGAAAGTAAACTAATATTTCTCTATAATCTATTTGTATATTTAAGCTAGCTCTTCTAATATATTAGAAGAGCAGTAATTAATATAATCTTTTCTCTTAAGTTTGCTTAGCTACAATACTTTATTAATCTATTACTAAAGATTATCTTAGTTAAGGTTATTCTATTGCGCTGCAGCCTAGGCTACCTCTTACTTAGATATAAGCTTCTTAATATTATTATTATACTATTTATACTTCTTTATAAATTGCTAATTCTAGTGCTAAGCTAACTATATAAGAGTAATAGCTAGATATATAATAAGATCTAGCTAAATAATCTAGAGTATTAAGAGTTTATTAGATATTAATGCAGATTACTCTATAATCTTATTCTAGTTTATAGAGAGGTACTAGCAAATCTATTAAGCTCTATTATTGCTAAGATTATCTAAGTAGCAGTTAATAAGGTAAGTAAGGTTAGAGAGTACCTAATTACTATAGTAAAGAAAGATAGAAGAAATTATATCTAGCTCTATAAAGTTAATATCTTAACTCTATAGCGCGTAGTAAGAGTATAGAGTATACTCTATCTAGATAAGCGTCTTAGAAGCTATATTAGATAGAGTAGAGATAAGCTAGCTAAGGCCTAGCATCTAGCCTAAAGTATTAGCTTTGCTAGATTAGTTAGAAGTAATTAGATCTTCTATAGCAGTTATCTCTAGCATATTACCTAGTTTATTAACTTTAGTATTAGTAGTATATAGTTTAGAGAAGCGTGCATTAACTTACTTAGCCTTATTATCTAAACCTAACTCTATATTAATAGAGAATACTAGCACTAGTAGTAGCTTTAGCTTCTTTATAAGCTTCTAGTTAAATATGCTATTATTATAGTTTAAAAATTCTTTAAACGCTTAGTTAGGTAGATATAGCTTAGGTATTATTAAGTCTAGCTAAGTTCTTCTTAGAAGAATATACTTATATTACTGCCTACCTTATTAGAGTAGAGGTATAGCTAGTTCTAGATTATCTATTAGAGAGCAGCGCACGTTCTTATAATTCTTAAGATTAGTATTTGCATAGAGATAGATCTTCTAATTCTTAAAGTTCTTATTAGAAAGCTTTATCTTATTTCTAGAACTAGCTATAGTGCGCTAGTATAGAGAGAAAGTAAGTAAAAGAAAGTAAGAAGTATATAAAAGAGTTAGGCAGTTAAGTTTCTAGCTAGTAGTAGTAGTTATAGTAATAGAGTAGCTATTCTAAATAGTAAGAGAGATAACTCTAATATAGAGAGAGGCAAGAGACTAGCGCTACGCTAGTAAGATAATATAATCTTAAAAGTAAAAAGCTAAGAAAAAAATTTTCTAGCGTCTTAGGCTATAGAGATAATAGCTAGTACGTAATAGTAAGTAGCAGAGTAGCTATATACGCGCTAATTTTTTAGCAGCTTCTTAGGCTAAGAACTTTTAAAGTTTAGATTTATAGCAGGCCTTAGTAGGCTAGTAATAATAAACTCTTAGAGTTTAGATATATAGCAGGCCTTAGTAGGCTAGCAATAATAAGCTTCTAGAGCTTTAGATATAAACTTCTAGAGTTTACTATATATAGTAAGCGTAAATAAGTAAGTAATAGCTTTAAGAAATAAGTTCTTTCTAAAGAGATAGGCATTAAGCTATACTCTATATAGTAGAGCAGAGACTAGATTCTAGTAGTAAGAGAAGATAAAAAAAGCTACTAGACTTAATAAAGAGCTAATAACCTAAGATTCTATATAATAACTAAGCGTAAGTAAGAAACTACTTGCGTTAATTAAGGCTATAAAGCCTATAAAGAGGAATTTTTACTTTAGTCTACTATTATATAAGGTAGACTATAGGCATAGAAGGCTTAAGTTAATAAGAAGTACTTATATTTAACTAAAAGTAGAATAGTAGATAAAGAGTCTACTAAGAGAAGAGAGTAGCTAGCTATATATACTGCAAGGTATATAGGCACTAGGCTAGCGTATACGCTAGCCTAGAGTAGACTAGCTAAAGTAAAAGAAAAGAGAAGAGAAAGCTAGAGTAAGTAAGATATACTAGAGCGTAGATAGTAAGTTAGAGAGTAGATAGTAAGTTAAGCAGAGATACTTTACTTATATATAAACCTCTCTAGTATCTCTACTATACTAATTAAGAAGAAAACGTTTATTTAAAGCTATAAATAGAGAGTATATTAAGGTAGAAATCTAATATTTACTTATTAATAGTGTTAGTACTTAGATTATAAGAAACCTTATAATTAAACTAAATAGGCTATATATAGTAGACCTTACACTTACTAACGTAAAGGTTATTAAGAGTTTCTACTCTTAATATTATCTTAGAAGCAAGACTTTAAGATTAAAGAAACGTCTAGTATACTAGTTAGAATTAAACGCTCTAATATAGTAACTTATCTAAGAATAAGTTGCTCTATATGCTTATTAGAAAGTATAACCTTAACTTCTTAGAATTAATTAAGTTTTCTTATTCTTTAGTCTCTACTATTATAAAAGCTATGCTAAGATTATATTATCTATAAAATAAAAGTAGTAATAAGCAAATATAGTACTAATAATTAGATTATCTTAGATAGAAGGCACTATAGGCTCTAACTAAATATATATAAAATATTAAAATTACTAGTATTAGAAGAATTAATTATAAATATTATATAATAGTATATACTTTATAAGTAATCTTAAGAAAACTAAAAGAGAGATTATCTTAACTCTTCTATTAGATCTTATAGAACTTATTTAATATGCATTTAGAATAATTAGAAGAGCAATAGTTATTACTAATAAAGAATAATTATTCTAGAAAGATTAAGAATAATAATCTTTTATTAAAGTTACTGCCGTAAGATTATAAAAGTTATTAAAAGATACTACTAGAGAGTAAGAATATAATATAACCTTTTAATTATAGAGATATACTAAGATAGTAATTAGGCAATATAACTATAGAGAGGATAATTAAGATTTAAAGAATAAGTAGATAAAAATAGAATTACTATTAAAGCTACTCTATCTTATACTTATAAGCTAAATAGCTTAGCTAAGCATATAGAATAGAAAATAATTACAAAGATAAATAAAAATGCGTATAAGCGCAAATCTACCTAATAAGCTTTAGCTAGAGATACTAGATACAGCTGCTTAGCTTTATAGAATAAGCTTAATAGCACTATATAAATATTAATTACTAAATAAAGTTCTTAATTTCTAGTTTTAATAATACTTTAGGTACTATAAACTAGCTATTATTTAATTAAGAATAGCTAATCTATACTTAGATTAGAGTAGTATATATGCATATAGCTATTAAGCTTATCTATTAAATTTAGATTAGATAGCTAGTATAAAATATTAGTTTTTTAAAACTAACTCTAGAGGTTATATTAGATACTTAGTAGGCTATTAAGCCTTAAATATCTATAGAATATAGATCTCTTTACTTAACTAGGTTATTATAACTTATAATGTTAAGTTTAATAAAAGTTATTTCTTTCAAGAGAAGAATAATAAGAATATAGAAAAGAAATTAGCTATTAAGATTACTAATATTCTGCACGATAGTAAGCTAGATAATTTAGGTCTTTAAATTAAAGATAGATTATACCTAGAAGAGTAGCAAACTAATAATATTAAGAGAGATACTAAGAGTAATCTTAGAGGTAAACTAATTATATAAACTAATTAGATAGCTAGCTAACTAAATAATTAGAGAGTTATATAGAAAGAAACTACGTAAGATAATAGCATAGCTAGCAATTAACTAAGAATTTACGTAGAACTTCTAAAAGATTAAAATTAGCTTATAACTCTAGAATCTATACTTAAGCTAGATAATATAAAGAAAAACTTAGAGCTTAATGCTTAAAGTATAGAAGAAGATAGCTAATAGCAGATATATCTAGCTACTAGAGCTAGCCTATCTTACTCTAGTAATTAGATTAGATTATAGAGAGCAATACTATAGCGTATTATCTACTCTGCTACTTAATCTAGAGGACTTAACTTAAATACTCTAGATAAAGCAAATAAGTTACTTATTTAAGCATACTAGCAATTATAGTAAATAACTTCTTCTAATCTAGATATAATAGAGCTATAAACTCTATATACTTAGAGAATAAGCTAAAGAGTAATAAGATAAAGCGCTAGAAAATAATTAAGAAATAAGTATCTATCTGCCTTTGCATAGAAAAAAGAAAGATAGTAATTAAGATAACTAGATAGAGAGTATAGATACTAGAGTATATATACTAATTACTAATCTAGATAATAATAATAGTTTATAGGCTAACTTTTAGAATACTTTCTTACTAGACGTAAGAAGAGCATAGGATAATTAAAAGAGTTATAAATCTATAAACGCTGTTATTATAGTAGCTACTCTAACTAATTAAATACTAAAGTTAACTTAACTATACTAAAATAAGCTTCTAGACTTATCTAAGACTTAGAAATAACTTCTTTAATATAAATATAAAGTATAGTTTAAAGCTATAATAAGAAAAGAAATTAAATAACTTTATAAGAAAGATACTTAAATAATTTAGTATCGCAGTATTGATACACGAGAATAGTAAAGTACTGATCTACATAACTAAGCTAACTAAGCTTAGGAAGTAGACTAACGTTTCTCTATAATCTATTTGTATATTTAAGCTAGCTCTTCTAATATATTAGAAGAGCAGTGATTAATACAATCTTTTCTCTTAAGTTTGCTTAGCTATAATAGTTATAAGCCTAGCGCTATAGGATCACAGAGTTAATTCTCTACTATACATCTTATATTTGCTAAGTACTTAAATTAATTATTCTACTACTCTTATTTCTCTTAAACCTCTCAAATCATCCTAACAACATTAGTCTAAATAGACTAAACAGACTAGATAAAACTTTCTTCTATAGTTACTCTTTAAGCTTATAAAGACTAGCTAGCATAGTATATTTAGCTTAAAGTTTACGCTATTAGAAAGCAAATATAGAACTATATTAATCTAGATAGCCTATTGTAACCTAATCTTCTTAATAACGCTCTTCTATACCTAGGATTATCTACTAAGCTAGTTAAGCTAAAGGATCCTCCTGCTAGAGCTACTAATAAAGCGAAAGCTAATTATAAAAAGTCTTTATAAGAATATATTAAAGATATTAAAGCCTATAAAGTTTTATTAGCTAACTACTAACAAGAGAGTCTAATAATAGAAAGTTCTTACTGCTAAATAGTCTTAAAAAGCTGCTGCACTCGCAAATCTTTAAGACTAGATTATAAAAATAGTCTTACTAGACCTTCTTAATCTAGTATAAATTAGGCTTTCCTAAATAAACGACTTAAGCCTCTAATTATAACTTAAACTGCTTAAAGATTAGCTAGCTCTAAGTAAGGGCTACGACTTAGAATTAAATTAGATAGAAGTACTAAGCTTACCTAGACAAAGCTAAGCATAGCAGAATTAAGCTAGAGAAGTAGTTTAATAAATAGCAAACTCTCTATGCCTAAGCCTAGACGTATAACGTCTTAGAGGTTAAAGAGACTATTACTCTTACTAACTTTCTTAAGGCAATTATAGCGAAATACGCCTTAGAATAGGCCTTAATAGAAATAAGCAGAAGTTATAGAAAGAGCATCTCTAAGAAAGAACGATATAATATTAGATAATATTGCTATAGTGTTTAACGCTATGCTAAGCAAGCAATCTAGAAACGCTAGAAAAGAAAAGAGACTGTTAATCTTTGCAGTACTAACTCTAAATAAGCAAACTGCTTAGAGCAGCTTAACTAGGAAAACTAAAAAAAGCTTAAAAGTATACCTATGCATTAGGTCTTACCTGCAAAAGCTCTAATTAGATAAGTTTTATCGTTAGAAACTAATTACCTATCTTAAGCTTTAAACAGCAGTAATAGGATTAGCTTCTAGTAATCTAATTAAGCTTAACGATATAGATAAGAAAAAGATCTTAGAATAGTATAATAAGCCTAAATAGCAAGATCTCTGCAAATAGATTAAGAAGTTAGGTTAGTCTACTACTCTAAGAAAGAAAAGATTAGATAAAGATTACTCTATTACTATTTAAGCAAGCTTAATTAATCTAACTCTCTTTATAAAAGAGTTACTAGAGGTCTATAGTACTACTTTTAATTAGCACTTACTACACTAATCTATAATTCTTAATAGTAGAGCTGTGCGTCTACCTAGTAAATAATTATAGTCTAATTAAAAAGAGAACGTTTATTAAGGCTATAAATAGAGAGTGCATTAAGGCAGGAACCTAATACTTACTTATTAATAGTATTAGTACTTAGATTATAAGAAACCTAATAATTAGACTAAATAAGCTATATATAGTAGACCTTATACTTACTAACGTAAAGATTGTTAAAGGTTTCTATCTTAATATTATCTTAGAAGTAAGACTTTAAGATTAAGAAAACGTCTAGTATACTAGTTAGGATTGAACTCTCTAATATAGTAACCTATCTAAGAATAAGTTGCTCTATATGCTTATTAGGAAGTATAACCTTAACTTCTTAGAATGAATTAAGTCTTCCTAATTCTCTAGTCTCTACTATTATAAAAGCTATGCTAAGATCGTATTATCTGCAAAATAGAAGTAGTAATAAGTAAATATAGCACTAATAATTAGGTTATCTTAGATAGAAGGCACTATGGGCTCTAACTAACTATGCATCAAACGTTAGGATGACTAGTATTAGAAGAATTAAATGCGAATATTATATAACAGCATACGCCTTATAGCTAATCTTAAGAAGACTAAAAGAGAGATGACGTTAGCTCTTCTATTAGATCTTATACGATCCTACTTTAATATGCATGTAAGATCATTAGCAGAGTAATAGCTATTGCTAATACAGCATGATTCATGCTAGAAAGATCAAGCATTAATAATCCTCCTACTCAAAGTCGCCTGCCTTACGCATGATCAATACGTTATTGAAGACGTACTACTACGTAAGGTAAGAAACAGAGAGATCAGCCTCTTCATTCATAGAGATATACCTAACGGATCAGTAAATTTACGGCAACGCCACCTTGTAGCGGAGGAACCGATTTAAA
>NW_001884606.1:0-5002 GCF_000146915.1 Parastagonospora nodorum SN15 | reverse complement strand
CTTAACCTAGAGGACTTAATTTAAATACTCTAGATAAAGTAGATTAGTTACTTATTTAAGTATACTAGCAATTGCAGCAAATAACTACTTCTAATCTAAGTAAAACAGAGCTATAAACTCTACGCACTTAGAGAATAAGCTAAAGGTAATAAAGCAAAGCGCTAGAAAATAATTAAGAAATAAGTATTTACTTGCTATTACATAGAAGGAAGAGAGATAGTAATTAAGATAACTAGATAGAGAGTATAAGTACTAGAGTATATACACTAATTACTAATCTAGATAATAATAATAGTTTATAAGCTAACTTTTAGAATATCTTCTTACTAGGCATAAGAAGAGCGTAAGATAATTAAAAGAGTTATAAATCTATAAACGCTGTAATTATAGCAGCTACTCTAACTAATTAAATACTAAAGTTAACCTAACTATACTAAAATAAGCTTCTAGATCTACCTAAGACTTAGAAATAATTTCTCTAATATAAATATAAGATATAGTTTAAAGCTATAATAAGATAAGAGATTAAACAGCTTTGTAAGAAAGATATCTAGATAATTTAGCTAATAAGCAAAGCAATAATCTAACTAATTCTATTAAAGTAAGTTTAGATCTATAAGTTTAATTAAGATAGTATGCTACTTAAGTGCAAAGCACGTATAGTTATATAAGGAAATCTTTAAGAAAAAGACTTATCTTAATTTAACCTACGCTACTACCTTAGCAGCAAGATTATTTTAAGCAGTAATAGCTATAGCTACTTACTTTAATCTAGAAGTTATGCAAAATAACGTAATAAGAGCATTCCTTAATATAATAATTATAAAGAAGAACTCTATACTATATAAGCTTTCTAATAGTTTTAAAGAATCTAGAGTATACGTTAAGCTTAATTAAGCACTTTATAGTATAAGAGACTTACTACTACTATAGTATAAGAAGTTCTTAGAAATACTCTAATTATTAGGCCTTATCTTATTAAAAGAAGAACTCTGCTTCTTCTTTAATAAAGATAAGAAAGTTCTAATACTTTTCTACGTTAATAATATCCTTTTACTATATTATAAAGCTTGCAAAGCTTTTACAAAAGACGTATAAAGTAAAATTATCTTAAAGTATAAGATATAAGAATAAGAGCTAGTAGAGTAGTTCTTAGGTATAAGAATTATTAGAAACTAAGAAAAGAGAATAATTACGCTAGTTTATAATACCTATATTAAGAAGATTATAAAGAAGTTTAACTTAATTAATAGAACCTTTCTAGCTACTTCTCTACTATTAGAAGAGCTTAAAAAGTTTAAGAGAGAAGTTACTAAGTAAGAAGTTAAGCTTTACTAGAAAAAGGCTAGATTAGTATTATATACTATAATAATATTACGCCTAGATATAGCTTTTGCAGTATTAAAGCTATTATACTACCTAACTAATTCTAGCTAAACGCATATAAGCATAATTAATTAAGTTATTATATACTTATATTATATATAATAGAAAGCAATCTAATATAGCAATTATAAGAGTTCTAACCTTATAATATATAGAGACGTATTATTTACAGATAACTTAATTACCTAGCGCTTATCTTATAGATATATAGCTATGCTCTTTAGAGAAGCTATCCTATAAAAAGCTGCTTAGTAAAGTATAGTAATAATTTCTATAACTAAGGCTAAGCTTATTGCACTTGAGTATATTATAAAGAAAACTATTGCCTTAAAAAGGTTCTTTAACAAACTTATATTTAATCTAGGCAATTTGTAGAAAATCTAGTATAATAACTAGTAAATAATTAGACTTATTATTAGTTAAAATAAGCAAATTACTACCTATCTTTAATATGTTAATATATAAAATATATAGCTTAGATAAGAATATATAAAAGAATTATTCTTAGTAGAGTACTTACTAATAAAGAAAATACTAGCAGATAGACTAACTAAAGCTCTTACCTATTAACAATTTAATTACTTTAAGTAGCTTTTAAATCTTAAGAATATAGTTAGATTAGTTATAGTTAATAGTAATAAGGTATAATAGCATTAGTTTAATTACTATTAAGAAGAGCTTTTAAGACTAAGAAAGCTTAAGCAGAGTAAAAAGAAGCTTTTTTAACTATCTGCTATCTTAAAAAGATTATTTAATCTAGTATATCTATATAAGAAGTAAGAAGAACTATGCTTAAAGCATTAAGAAAAGAAAAGTTTACTTAATAGTAAGAAGATTAAACTAAGATACTTAGTTAAGAAAGTCTAAAGCTATCTGCATAAGATGTAGCAAATTCTCTATAATAAAAAGTATAGAAGCATAACGCTTATTATAATTAGATTAAGCTAAAGTATAGTAGCAATTATAAATATCTAAAGTAGTAGAGAGTAAATCTTTAGTAACTCTATAGTAATTAAGACGCCTCTCTTATCTTACTATCTTATTCTTATATAGAATAAAAGAAAGCTTATTACTCTGCTTAAAGTAATATATATCTTTATTATCTAATAGATAGTAATTAGCGTAGCTATAGCTAGAGCAATCTACTAAATTTATAATAGAGAAAAGGGTTAGTAGTAGGAGTTATTTATACTAGAAAAGCTTAAAGAAGAATAGATTAAGTAGTAGAGTAGAAGTACTAAGTAGCCATAATCTTCTTACTACTAGTTAAAGAGATAGTAGTATTACTATAGTTAGCTTAATTACTACTACTAAACTTAGAAGTAGAAAGAAGTTAGCGCTAGTTAATTATTATAAGCACTCTAACTCTAGGTAGTAGCAGTAAGCTAATAATTTAACTTAACTAATCTAGAAATCTAAAGATTAGCATTAGAAGGCTGCTAAGACTGCTAAGAAGTTTAGAAAGAAGAGCAAATTAGACCTTACTTAGTCTCTCTAAAGGCAGAATACTTTAATTAATCTTTATAAAGCTTTGCTGCAGTACTAGTCTTAATAGACTTAACTATAGTAAGTTAAGAAACGTTCTTTAGATATGCCTCTTAATTAGCCTTATTCTTTACAAAGTACTTCTCTTATTTAATATAAAGCTTCTTTAAGCGTGCTAATTTATTAGCTTTAGCCTTCTTAATCTTCTTAAGACTAGATTAAGTCTTAGTAGCACGCCTATTAAGCTCTCTTACTTAAGCTTCTAATCTTAATAACTTAAGATTAGCCTTACTATTACTAATTATTATTACTAGATTAGAGCTAGTTAGATTAATAGTGCTCTATCTAGTATTACCTATAATAATAAGCAGAGTATTAAATAAGAATTTCTGCTTAAACTAAGATAGAAGCTTATACTACGCCTCTATAGAGAGAGCATTTTAAATATTAGTAGCATCTAGAATCTGCTTAGTAGGTAACTTAGAAGGCTTAGAGATTAAAATAATTAGCTTAGTACTATAAAGGCTACTATTTAATCTACTTAAGCCTACTACCTTGCAAGAAAAAGAAGAATTTAATTTATAAAAGTTAGTTAGAGTAGCCTTATTCTTTCTCTTCTCTCTAGGTATCTTTTTAGGCGTAGAAGAAATAGAATAAATAGGCCTACGTAAGCTGCTTAAAAGAAAACTTAACTCTAGATTAGTAGAATACTAAACAGAGCTACTAGGTGCAGCTTAAGCTAGTTAAGAAGAAGCAGCATAACTAGGATAAATTAATTTCTTATTTACGCTAAGAGAGATATTAATATAACTTATTTAGTTATTAAAAGTAACTAGAGCATTAAGATTAAAGCTAGCTAAGGTTAAAGCGCTTTTATTATTAAATAGCTTATTAAGCATATTAGTCTTATAACTAAAAGGCTTAGCCTACTTACTATGCTTAGATTCTAGAGAACTAGAGCTTAGGCTAGAAAGATTGCTAGTAGGTACTATAGTCTTATCTTCCTCTTTATTATCTTAAATAGAAGCCTAGTAGATAGATACCTTTAAAGAGGTTAAATTAGTTAAGAGTAACTTTCTATTAGAGCCTATTTTCTAACTAAAAGAATCTAAATAGAGTTATAAAGGCGTAAGTAGCGTAGCTTTCTTTGTGCGCTTAGAAGTTAGATTAGATATAGTAGTTTTAGATTAGTTACGCTTAACGCTAGATAGCTTATTATAACTAGTAATATACTTATAGACCTTATCTATAAGCTTATTTTGCTTATTAGTATACTTAGAAATCTGCAAAAGATTAGTATAGAGCTGCTATAATAAGATTAATAATTACTTATAGTTATAGTTAACGTATTACCTATAGCGTAGTTATATAAAGCTATTATCTTAGTTATAAAGAGATTAATACTATAGTATAATTAGTATAAGAGGTAACTAAAATAAGATAAGAAATATACCTTAGCATGCACTGCTTAGAATTATAAGCAGTATAATAACTTAACTTACTACTCTTATTAATATATTTAAGCTTATTCTTAGTTAAGTTGCTTAACTACTTAAAGATATAATTAGTATAAAGGCTCTTATAGAGTATACTACTAGAAGGCTTTAATAGAGTATCTAAGGCTAGATTACTCTTCTTAGAAGCTAACTTTTGCTAATTAATTTAAGCTAAGATGCACGTATCTTTTAAATCTAATGCCTTAGAGAAATAAGCAGCGTAAGCGTTCTTAAAGTTCTTCTTCTATGCTAGAGTAGCTATTTTTTCTTTTTACTATAAAATAGCTAAGTTAGTATAACTAATAGCCTAGAGTTTAAGGTAATTATAGTGCAGAGTGCGCGTAATATACTTAAGTACCTCTTAATTAGTAGAACTTACTAGAGCTATAGTTAGCAAGTTAAATTCTTAAAGCTAAGTAGTAGAGTATTAAAAGATTATAAGGCGCAGAGTAAAGATGTTAATATTACGCGCGCTAAGACTAAATGCATAACTTAACTAATTTCTATAATATATAATAATAAATAGAGGCTTACTAATTACGCAATAGGCTTAGCGTAGAAGCAAGAAAATTACTTATTTATATAATAACTGCGTAACGTTATCTTAATTAAATAGAGCAATTAAGATAGAAGAT
>NW_001884607.1:10045-16108 GCF_000146915.1 Parastagonospora nodorum SN15 | reverse complement strand
TACTCTTAATTAACTTAGATAGCTCTAGAGCTTAGTAGTAGAAACCTAGTAAGAAATAGTCTAAGATAGTACTTATTTAGTTAAAATACTTTATATTAGCCTATTCTATGCTATTAATAATAGGCTTTAGAATTCTTAGTAAGTAATAGATTTAATACCTAGCTAGTATGCCTCTAATTAATTATAAAGCTATAATTTATTAATATATAACTTCTATATTTTTCTTAGTAATTTATTAGATCTATATCTAGCTAATCTTTAACTTTAGTTATAGTAGTAAAAGGCGTACTAGCCTCTTATAAGCTATACTAGATAGAAGAGATCTATTCTAGCTTAGAGTACTATTAAATACTTCTAAAAAACCTCTTTAGAGAAAATAAGATAAAGGTATACTCTAGTTTACACTAGAATAGTCTATTATAGATTAATCTATTCTCTTTCTTTATAAGGCTGCTTCTAGTATTATGTTATTAGCTTTGCCTTAGTAGATTTTCTTTATTACTAAATCTCTTTCTTATTTTAAAATTTCTGCAGTATATTTACTAAAATATTTGCGCCTAGTTTCTATAAGTTTTCTTTCTCTAGGTAACTAGTCTATTTAACTAGATATTTCTATTAGTTATTCTTATTATATTGCCTCTCTATAATATGCTCTACTTTATATATATTATTACTATACTTTAGCAGAGTATTCTGCTTTAGAGCTTCTAGGTACAGAATAGCCTCTTCTAGGCTATAAGGCTCTAGTAGTAAGGCATAGAAGACTAGATAGATATTTCTAAGTTCTAGAAAGTTAATATAGAATACTAAAGGCCTAATTTAGGCCTTAATTATCTCTAGTCTTAAAAACTTCTAATCTAATTTCTTCTTTAGCTTTATAGATCTAATATAGTAGTTAAAGACTAATACTTAGTTACTAATCTTAAAGAGTATTAGAGAGCATTACTTATTAGCATATACTTTTTAGTAAGTATTAGCTACTTTAATCTTTCTATAGTATTTCTGCTATAATTTAATTACTTTTCTAGTAAAGTAAGCTTCTATAGAGCTTTCTCTCTTATCTAAGCTTATATTAGGCTAGTCTATGCTATAAGAGTACTTTCTATAGTAAGCCTAGAAAGGTATAATCTTTATAGTAGCATATATACTATTATTATATATATACTCTTCTACTAATATCTAAAGCGCCTAATTATCTTATTCTAAGAAGTAGTAGCAGTATAGATACTACTCTAATATCTAGTTTTATCTCTTAGTCTATCTATCTATCTATAGGTAGAAGGCTAAAGTTAGAACTTTTCTAGTATTAAGATAGTATAGAATATTAAGGTATAGGCTGCGCCTATACTTAGAAATCTTTCTAATAGCGCCTTAAGCCTAATTAGTTAGTAAGTAGAATATATATAGGCAGCGTATAGATACTTTCTTAATAAGAAATATAACTTTATTTAGCACTATATAATTCTATTCTTATAGGCTAGCTTATAATAATTATATTTCTTTCTTATACTAATATATAACTAAACTTTAAAGGTATCTAGATAGACTCTTAATCTAACTTAGAGCCTAAGAAGTAGAGTTCTAATTATAACTCTTAGGCTTATCTTATCTAAATAGAGGCCTGCTTAAATACCTTTAAAACTTAACTTAGCTCTATTAATACTATGCTATAGAACCTTATAGTGCGCTTTAATAATTCTCTAGATCTTTTATTTACTTTAATAGCTATACTAAGCACTACTTATTCTACTTCTATAATAACTCTAGTTCTAACTATAGTAGCCTTTAATATTAGAGAAATAGAAAATATCTCTATCTATCTTATAACTAAATAGGTGCTAATTTAGTATAAACTACTTCTAGTAAGAGATCTATTCTTAGAAGATAAAGTTACTTTTAGCGCTTAGCATATTACTATTATGCATAAGCTTATAGTTAATTTAGACTTTATTAGAAATTATTAGAACTAATATACGTTTATCTAAGCTAACTTCTTAGTAAAAGTTTAGAAAGAAGTAGCTCTCTACTATAAATTAGATAGAAGTAATAGTACTTAGAACTTAGTCTTATTTATAGAATACTTTACGTTCTACTATAGTAATATCTATAGCAAAGAATAGATATAGGCTATACTAGATAGCCTCTATTAGAGTAAGAAAAAGCTCTTTAGTAATTTCTTCTTATATTTTAAGTCTCTTCTAATTTAGTATAGTAGAAGCTCTTTAGAATAGTAAATAGAAACTTAATAAGCTCTAGCGCTTATTAAATCTAGCCTTATATTAGGTTACTTTGCATAAAGATATATCTTAGTTTAATTATAATATAGAAGTCTATAAATACTAATCTATTACTATTAACCTTAAGATAGTAACCTTAAAGAACTAAAACTAGAATATATAAATATTCTTATATTATTTAGTAAAAGATAAAAATAGTAATATTAAAATAGTTATAGTAGCTATAGTAGATATAAGTATAGAATCTAAGATATCTAGTTAGATCTAGTAGAGTAAAGATATAGGCTTAAAACTAACTAAGAACTAGATTCTTAAGAAGCTCTTTTAAGTAAGGCATAATAATAGAGATTATATATGCTATAGAGAGCATAGTTACTTTGCTTAGAACTACTCTAATATAGTAAAGATCTTAGTAGTTTTAGTATTAGCAGCTAATTTAGATAGTTCTATAAGTAACTTAAAAAACTAGCAGCCTCTACTCTATATCTAGTATAGAAGCTAGTAGCAAAAAAGAAGAATATAATAAATACTAGATAAGATATATTAGATTATCTAGATAGTGCTCTAATCTTACTTTCTTTTCTATTAAATAGATTAATATATATAGATACTCTATTAGATTCTAGCTATAAATGCTTTAGTGCTATTAGTAACTAGTTATAGTAGAGACTCTAAGCTTATACTCTTAATATTCTATCTTAGTAGCTCTTCTAGGCAGCTTATAGTAATACTACTACTATAATTTTCTAAGTTACTTTTCTTAAGTATAATATTAATAGATAGTAATTCTATCTTATTGCCTATATAGTACTAGACCTCTAATAAGATATAATTCTAAGTTAGCTATAGTTTAAATAGAAGAGCATTATGCTAGATGCAGAATAGAGAGAGATTACTATTTAAAAAGCTTAGAGAATAGTAGTATAGATCTTCTCTAGAAAAAGTATTAGCTTCTAGATAATAATAATTACTACTGCTATAATAATTTATAAAATAGAAAAAATAGTATAATCTTAGGCCTGCAGAAGCTTATTTTATATTATAAGTATATATACTATAACTTTAGCGCTATAAGAATAAGAAAAAGCTTAGCTATAGTTAGGCTCTAAACTACTATCTAAAGTAGAAGATTTCTATTCTTTATTTAATAAGAGCTAATTAGCTATGCTTTCTCTATATAGAGGCTAAATAGATTACTATATATATCTCTAACTAGAAGAAAATAGGCGCTTACTAGAACTTCTTTAGAGACTATTATATAGTATGCCTAGAGATTAGCTACTTAAACTTTACTGCTAAGTTACTAAACTTCTAGATAAGAGATAGATTTAAGCTAGCTTCTTATTAGCAGGCGCTCTAGTCTTACTTATTAAGAAACTAATAGAAGCCTAGAAGCTATGCATAGACTATTAAGCTCTAAATTAAATTACTTATATAGACTAATACTTCTTACTACTTATTAAGAAAACTCTATAACGTACCTTATAGGTTAGCGAGCTATATAGGTTAGCAAGCTACTTTTGCTAAGCCTCTACTAAAACTACTCTATTCTAGCATAAAATAGCCTACTTTAGCTCTATATAGTATAAAGTAAGATATAATATTATTTAGAGTCTACTTCTACTACTTTCTTATACGTATACGCATTATATCTAGTCTTATTATACTATCTATACTGCCTTTAAGAGAGCTTACTTACTTTAGCGCGTATCTACTTCTTTATCTTCTTTCTATTACTATATGCACTAAACTTCTTTAGAGTTATCTATTAAAGACTATTCTTAATTATTAAAGTCTCTTCTTTCTATATAGTGCTTTCTTTTATATAATTTATATTATATAGCAGCCTTATTAGCTACTTAAAGCTTAGTAATCTTCTTCTGCGCTAATACTAGCTTATATGCAATAATTACTATCTTCTTTAAGACTTTCTTAAAGGCTTCTACTATAGATATTAGTAAGCTATCTATATACCTCTAAATTCTTGCTTTTATAAGCGTTAATTGCAATTCTAATTTAAGAGTATTACTTAGAGTTTATAACTGCTAGAGATAGTCTTTAATAGTAGATAATAGTAGAGTATAGATATAGATATTAAGAGCTAATATAACTTACTCTAGGTTAAATAAGACTAATCTAGCGCCTTAAAACTCTTCTTAGATATTACTAAGAGTAATTACTGCGTTAAAGGCGCGCTTAAAGCATAGTAGAAACTTAAGTTTTATAATATATATAATCTAGTTATATATAAGCTCTTTAGCTTAGGCATCTATATATCTTCTTTAAAGAGATAAAATAACCTATATTAAGAGGCTATAAAAGGTATAATAAGTAAGAAAGTATGCAGATAGTAATAATCTTATTATTCTTATAGTATTACTAGAATTTAAGTAAGTTATAGCTCTTATAGCTGTTAATAATAAGCAGCTAATAAGCGCCTATAACTCTTCTCTTTATATACTTATTAAAGTGCTTTAACTACTGCAGACTAAGCTTATTTATTATCTAGCTATTCTTAGAGACTATAATAACCTAATTATAAAGTAGATTCTTCTTCTTATACTAAGCTAAGAGGTAGTAGCAGCTCTTAAAGATAATAAAGAGTAGAATAGCTTACTTTATTACGTTAACGCTCTAGATAACTATTATCTACTCTTAATTACTCTATTATACTATCTTTAGCTATTCTTATTACTCTAAAGCTATAATAACTGCTTTAGTTAAGATCTAGCCGTATTATAAAGCTAGACCTTATTAAAGTTATATATATTATTATTAAAGATACTATGCTTTACCTTTATATTCTCTATAAGCTAGAACTAGTCTTATATAACCTTAGAATCCTTATAGAGAGCTCTCTTATAGTTATATTTATAATTAAACTTTATTTAGAGCTTAGAGTAGCATTTAATAAATATACTAGGCTAGTTTAAGCTAACTTAGCTTAGACTGCGCTTAGCGCGTAGAGAATTAGCTATATTAGCTATAGCTATAAGCTTAGAAGGAAATCTATGCGTAACTAGCTTTAAGTATATGCTTAATAACTATATTCTCTCTTAGTTAGAGTTAGATTTATTAATTTAGGCTAGTAATCTACTTAGAAAGGTTATTTAGCGCCATTAATAACTTAGAGTTACTTAAGATATATTATAGATAGCTATAGCGCGTTGCATAGAGAGTATTACGTCTTATTTAAGAGCTTAGAGAGTAGTCTATATCTTACGTTTATTAGAAGCGTCTATCTAGTGCTGTTATTAAGGCATTATATAGATAGAGTAGTTTTGGTAGAAGCTTAGCAAAAGTAGCTCGCTAACCCTATATAGCTTACTAATCTATAAGATACGTTATAGCTAATTAGCTCTTATTAAATAAAGAATAGAAATCTTCTACTTTAGATAGTAATTTAGAGCCTAACTATAGCTAAGCTTTTTTCTATTCTTGCAGCGCTAAAGTTATAGTATATATACTTATAATATAAAATAAGCTTCTACAGGTCTAAGATTATGCTATTTTTTCTATTTTATAAATTATTATAGTAGTAGTAATTCTTATTATATAGAGGCTAATACTTCTTTTAGAAGAGATCTATACTACTATTCTCTAAGCTTTTTAAATAGTAATCTCTCTTTATTCTATATTTAGTATAACGCTTTTCTATTTAAACTATAGCTAATCTAGAATTATATTCTATTAGAGATCTAGTACTATATAGGCAATAAGATAAGATTACTATCTATTAATATTATACTTAAAAAAAATAACTTAGAAAATTATAATAGTAGTATTCCTATAACGCGGATCTAAGAAAGCTACTAAAGCAGAATAT
>NW_001884607.1:6068-9711 GCF_000146915.1 Parastagonospora nodorum SN15 | reverse complement strand
CTACTAAGTCTAACTAGATATCTTAGATTCTTATACTTATATCTACTATAGCTACTATAACTATTTTAATATTACTATTCTTATCTTTTACTAAATAATATAAGAATATTTATATATTCTAGTTCTAGTTCTTTAAGGCTACTATCTTAAGATTAATAGTAATAGATTAGTATTTATAGACTTCTATATTATAATTAGACTAAGATATATCTCTATATAAAGTAATCTAATATAAAGCTAGATTTAATAAGTGCTAAAGCCTATTAAGTTTCTATTTACTATTCTAAAGAGCTCTGCTATACTAAATTAGAAGAGACTTAAAATATAAGAAGAAATTACTAAAGAGCTCTTTCTTACTCTAATAGAGGCTATCTAGTATAGCCTATATCTATTCTTTGCTATAGATATTACTATAGTAGAACGTAAAGTATTCTATAAATAAGACTAGATTCTAAGTACTATTATCTCTATCTAATTTATAGTAAGAAGCTACTTCTTTCTAAACTTTTACTAAGAGATTAGCTTAGATAAATATATATTAGTTCTAATAGTCTCTAATAAAGTCTAAATTAACTATAAGCTTATATATAATAGTAATATACTAAGCGCTAAAGATAGCTTTATCTTCTAAGAATAGATCTCTTACTAGAAGTAGTTTATGCTAAATTAGTGCTTATTTAGTTATAGAATAGATAGAGATATTCTCTATTTCTTTAATATTAGAAGCTACTATAATTAGAACTAGAGTTATTATAAAAGTAGAATAAGTAGTGCTTAGTATAGCTATTAGAGCAGATAAAAGATCTAGAGAATTATTAAAGCGCGCTATAAAGTTCTATAGCACAGTATTAATAGAACTAAGTTAAGTTTTAAAGATATTTAAGTAGGCCTTTATCTAGATAAGATAAGCTTAAGAGTTATAATTAAAACTCTGCCTCTTAGGCTCTAAGTTAGATTAAGAGTCTATCTAGATGCCTTTAAAGTTTAGTTATATATTAGTATAAGAAAGAAATATAATTATTATAAGCTAGCCTATAAGAATAGAATTATATAGTACTAAATAAAGTTATATTTCTTATTAAGAAGATATCTATATGCTGCCTATATATATATTCTACTTACTAACTAATTAAGCTTAAGGCGCTATTAGAAAGGTTTCTAAGTATAGGCGTAGCCTATACCTTAATAGTAATATAGATAGTAAGAAAGAACTCTAGCTCTTCTATCTACTACTTTTCTTTATACTAGAATTAGCTAATTTTTATTTTATAACCTTAGACTCTAGATACTCTCTCTAGAAGTATCTAGGCTTATTATAGCTCTAATAGACTAATATAGAGTCTTTTAGGCTATCTTAAGCTTATTTAGCTAGCTTTAGTTCTATCTTTACTGCGTTAGACTTTTTAGCCTTCTTCTAGTTCTATAAATATCTTAAGTGTAAATTTAGTAAGATCTTATCTTAACTCTCTCTTTTAAGCGCTAAATACTCTAGAAGAATAGTTATTCTCTTTATCTTACTTTAGTAATAGTAAATAAGAGTATTTAGCTTAGAGATTATTATATATTTAAGAGAGTCTCTTAGTAGAAGTTTTCTCTAAATCTCTAGAAGCAGCGTACTTATAAAGTCTATTTTATACTACTCTTCTAAGTAATTACTTAGCTTATTCTATAATATATTTATCTTTACTAGAAGAATATTAGAGTTCTAGTTTTACTACTACCTAGTATATTTTAGATTATTATAAGCTATAAAGCGCTATATTACCTTAGAACTAAGGTAATTAAGTATTATTATCTTAAGTTAGGCCTATAAGAGCTACTAAGCAGAGTCTAACTATTTCTAATTCTACGCAAATATATCTTAAGTAGAGTAAGTAGTTTTATTAAGAAACCTTACTATAAAACCTACTTTATAGAGATTAGAGTAAAATATATTAAATACTCTATAAAATATTACTTTATAGTTACGCACTTAGCAGTTATACTATAAGTAGTTATAGTTTATAAATATCTTTAAATTCTTTTAATAAGAAGTACTAAAGTTTAATATAAGCTTAGCTCTATAAGTTAGAACTAGATAAGCAAAGCTTTTATTAAGTGCTAATAGATTACTTACTTATATTTTATACTTTAACTCTCTAGGTTATACTAGTTTTTAGCAGTTCATATTTAAGTTTAGTCTAATTCTAGAGTTATTCTAGCTCTCTTATAATTATAGCTAAGTTACTATTATTATTAATTATTACTAACTAAGAGAGTAGAATAGAAGCTAGCTTAGCCTACGCTACTATATTATTATCTAGTAGAGTTAAAGTTAGAGTAGCAGAACTTAGGCTAGGCTATAATAGGCTAGACTAGTTCTCTAAGAGTAGTATTACTGCACTAGAGAATAGAAAGAATATCTTCTCTATATTATTATCTACTATATATAGAATAGAAGTAGCTTATCTCTCTCTATAATATATAGAATCTAATAGATCTACCTATAAGCTTATAGTATTAGAATAATATATATAAGAGTATTATAAAGTAAGTAATTTAAATATTAGATAATATAATATTACTAGATACTAGATACATAGTAATAATAGAAATAAGAGTATATTATTCTATAAGACTAGAGATAAATTACTACTAAGCTATAGTAGCAATTAATAGATATTTATATCTAAGGCTTAGTTAGCTCTAGCCTCTTAGGCCTAGGTTCTAATATAAAGAGTATTAAAAAAAAGTAAATTTAAATAAATAGTATAATAGAGTTTAGTATAAGTATATTATAAATAGCTAAAAGTACTTCTACTACTTATATAATATCTAAGAAAGATAGTAATAGAAGTAGTTAAGAAAAGCTTTAGCTAGCTTAATAATACTATAATAACTATAGAAAGACTAGATATAATACTTAGATATATTAGAAAGATATAAAAAAAGATTCTAAATCTAATATAGCTATATTATATAACAAATCTATAAAGAGTATAGAGTAATTATTAGATAAAATAACGTTATTAGATACTAGATATATAGTAACGATAGAAATAAGAGTATATTACTCTATAAGACTAGAGATAAATTGCTACGAAGCTATAGTAGCAATTAATAGGTATTTATACTCTAGGCTTAGTTAGCTCTAGCTACTTAGGCCTAGATTCTAATAGTAATTTTATATTTTATATATAGTATTTATTAGAACTAGAATTATATTTTTCTAGGTATGTTATATATAGAAAACTAGATATTAAAGTGCTAATTATAAAATTTAACTAAGTAGAGAAAAACTTTAAAGATAATAAACTCTACTAGCTCTATCTCTTTATAGAGAGACTATACCTAGATAGATATAAAATTGCATAGATAACTTAGTTTACTTAGATTTATATCTAAAAGTATCTTAATAAAAGGCTTATAGGCAGTGCTTCTTTAGCTACTTATAATCTACTAGTATATAAATAGAAGAAAATTAAGAGATAAGAGAAGCTAAATTTAAACTAACGTATAGAGAGAAAGATAAGCGCTACTAAGTCTCTTATCTAATTTCTAGGTATACGTGCAAATGCATCTATACTATTTCTCTATAGTATTTATAATACTAAGAAAAAGTAGCTAGCTTACTAACATAGCTAGCTTACTAATTATTTACGTA
>NW_001884607.1:0-5968 GCF_000146915.1 Parastagonospora nodorum SN15 | reverse complement strand
AAAGACACGTTCTCGTCACCTCCTGTATGATGACGCAACAGCCCGGAGACGTGTTGATTCCCGTCGCGCGATTTTCATTCGGGAAACTCTGCGGCGTGAACGCTTTCCTGGCTTCGCTAGCCAAGTGGTCGAAAGCATGAGCTGCCAAAATCAAAATCGCGTGCTTGCGAAGGACACGTCAAAAAAAAAAGTTGCGTGTAGCCAGGTATTACGTGGAACGTGGCTTTCCGGGGGCTGATGTCTCGTTTCGCGGCCGATTTGGCTAATTGTCTAGTTTCTATTCGTAGGAGAGAGTCTATTTTTTTTCGAGTAAGTAGATAGATTTAAGACGTATATACTAGAGATTAAGCTTTAAAGAAGCTATCTATATAATTACTAGTAAGCTCTTAATAAAGATCTACGTATTATAACGCTCTAGTTTAAGCTAGTTACTAATATTAAGGCTAAGTATAGTATTGCTAATAATAATATATATAACTTTAATAAGATAGACTTTATAATAGAAGTTATATAGAGCTAGATAGTATTTATAGGCTCTAAGAAATAAGAGAATCTAAAGAGAGTATAGCCTAGTAACTATAGATAGATTATAGATATCTAGAGAGTTAGCGCTAGAAGCTAGGCTCTACTACTCTTTCTTATCTTCTCTAGTAAGGTTCTAATTATATTCTAGTTTTATAATCTACTCTAGAACTAGGTTATTAAAGTTAGTTCTAATAGCTAGATATTAAATAAGCTTAGTCTTATATAGCTAAAGCACTTTAATACTTATATAAAGTTATAGAGTATAGATGCGCACTAGCTACTAATTATAGATAGCTATAAGAAGCTATAGCTGTATATAAGTTCTATAAATACTATAAAGAAGAGAAGTATTATGTATTCTCTATATATCTTCTTACTTATCTTACCTATTATAGCTACTTAATATAGGTTACTTTTTACCTTTAAAGTAGGTATATAGTAATAAGATTAGTAGCTTAGCATAGTATAGCTTAAAGTAGATTAAGAAGAAAGCCTTTTTACTAGCCTTTAAAGCAGCTTTTAAGAAAGTAATAATAAAGAAGAATATCTACGCAAGCTTTAGAGGCGCTAGTTTAGTCTTATATAACCTAGAAGCTATGCTATTAAAGCTTAATATAGTTCTTTATATACTAACACTGCCTAAGATAGAGAATACCTTATAGAAATCTAAAACTCTAAGTAACCTTCTTAAACTAGAGGCTTAATTAATCTTAGTTTATAAGCATATATAACTATATAGAGACTCTTTAGTCTCTCTACTTCTTAGAGCTATTACGCAGCTTAATAAAGAGGCTATATTAATAAGTTATAAAGTAGTTTTAATAAGGCAGAAAGTAGCAGAGCTTTATAAGGTAGTAAAGATAGTAATAGAGGTTAGAGATTAAAAAAGAAAGTATATTTAGATAGCAGAGAGCCGTATGATAGTAGGTAAGATAGCTAACTTAATAGCTAAAAGAGAGAGTAGTAGATAGTAAGAGAGTAGAGAGCCTATAAAGAGAGTATATACGCAGAAGCACTATTAGAAAAAGTAAAAAGTATCTAGTTAGTAGTATTGCTATAATTTGCTATTAATTTAATAGATATAATAATTTAATAAAGTTACTTTAGTTACTTTTTTCTAATGTTAGGTTAATATTAGAATAGTCTAGTTACTATTCTCTACTATTTAGCACTATATAGCTATATTACTTAACTATGCTTAGTTATTAGACTTAGTATACTAAATATTTTATATACCTCTATAAAGAGCGAGAAGAGGTAGACTATATTAGTTACGCATATTTTATAGATTAGTCTAAGTTCTCTATATAAATATAAGCTATAGCTTATTAGGCTTACTCTATCTATAATCTTAGTGCTATTAGAGATAGAGTCTTATATCTATAACTATATACAAGCTAGTTCTGCATAGTTAGTAACTATGCAAAGATAGTATTATTACTCTAGAAACCTATAGTAGACTTAATGCATTTTAGAAATATAATTATATAGCTATTAATTGCTAATTTGCTCTATATTATCTATTTAACTATTATATAGTACTATATAGATTAGAGCAGTTTATCTTTTCTTTATATCTTTCTACTAGAGCGTTGCAGTCTTCTAGCTCTAATTTCTATTTATCTTTTATTAGCGCTAGAGCGTATATAATGCAATTATCTATTATATATTTCTCTACTAATATAGTAAACTTATTCTACGTGCTGTCTGTTATAATACTCTAATCTTTTCTCTTTATTCTAAAACTATACTTGCTTATTATTATTATATATTATACTTTCTATAAAGTTATTAGCTCTATAAAACTCTCTAAGCAATATATTATATATTTTCTCTAATAATTTGCGTAGTTATACTCTAGTCTCTTTCTATTATCTATTAGCTTTTGCTTTTATATTATATTAGGTATCTTATCTCTCTCTTATTAGCTTCTATATCTTTCTTATTACTATAACTAGTTCTGCACTTATTTATAGTAAGGATATTATCTTCTTATTTCTCTACGCAATTATAGTCTTCTATTAATATATTATATTATTGCTGCTTATTATCTATATATTTTATAAGAATATTATTAACGTTATTATTATAATAGTTATCTAGCATAGTAATATTAGATCTAGAGTTTTTAATATAGTTCGCGTATATAGCTATTTATTATTTTAAAGCGTTCTAAATAAGAAGATAGTATATCTTACTTAGCCTTTTCTACTTCTTATAGATAGCGTTATAATTATCTATACTATATTAGCTATTATTATTTAGTGCTGTTATAATATACTCTCTATAGTATAACTATAGAAATAGATTATCTTTCTTATTCTATTATTATAGTACTCTTTAATAGCATTATATAATACTATGCCTATAAGCGCTATTATATTAGCGCTTAGAAACTAAAACTTATTCTAGTTTTCTACTATAGCACTAATACTCTATTTTCTATTATTATAGAACGCTTATGCTATAATAGCTATAATTATACTATTTAGAAACTAGAGTAACATAGGCTATTACTCTATAAGCTAATGCTATTATATTCTAGATTAACTTATATTTCTAGAATCTTAGCGTAGGTAGATAATATTCTAGAGTAGCTTACTTAGTTTAAGAACTTATAGTTTAAGATAGTTTAGAGCATATATAGCTATAACCTCTATGCGTACTTATCTTATTATATATATCTATAGGTTACTATATATATCTAATATCTAATAAGTACTATTAGCTATAGTTATAGATAGTCTGTAACTATACTTACTTAGTAAGCTATACTTCTATAGAGCGTAGTTACTATAGATAAGCAGACTAGCAGAGACGCTATTTTCTAAGCCTCTAACTATATATCTAGCATTAGCTATATAAATATACTTCTATAAGCGTCTAGCTATAGATTAATAGGTATACTATATAGCGTTGTTCTATTATTTATTAATAACTATAATAATAATATTACCTAAGCCTTATTAAGTATACTTTTATATTTAGATTATACTAGTTCTCTTATCTAGCGTATTTATATTTTCTATAGCATTTAATAAAATAGGTCTACTAGATAAGATAGTAGAAGAAAGGCTTATATATATAAGTTAATATAAACTACTTTAGTAATTATAGTATCTTTGCTTATATTGCACAGAACGTAGTATATTCTTCTATATTTAAGAGATATACTGCGTAGCAGTAGTATTCTATTTTAGTTTATATTAACTAATTATTTTTATTCTAGCTTAATATCTAGTCTTTATAGATTAACTAGTGCATAAGAGTATAAGCGTCTCTTTATTAGAATTAGTATATCTTCTAGATTTATAAGTTTAAGACTATATAGAAGTTACTAAGTCTTATAAGTTTAATTATAGTATAGTCTCTTATAATAAAGATAGTAGAGTTACGCTTTATATAGTTCTTAATTTCTATAATTCTTAGTCTTACTATTAGTATTAGTATCTATCTTTAATATAAATCTTTATGCTCTCTTATATCTAACTAAGTAGCTACGCTTTCTTTATAGAAAGTAGTGCTATACTACTACGTACTTACTAGTTTCTTATATTCTTTACTATAATTACGCGTTTTTCTATATAGTATATAAGTTTATACTAGTAAAAGAAGTTGCATTTAGTCTATAAAGAAATTAGTTATATCTTAAAGAGTAATATTAGAGTCATCATAGATACTCTTAAACTTATTACGCTCTCCTATATAGTTTTATAAGAAAGTTATCTGCTATGCTATATTTATTCTAGATATGAAACGCAAACTAGGGGTATCATCAAAAAACAAGCTAGACCAAAAGAGGATGGGTAATTGCCCTCTACCATCAGCACAAAAAAAGCGTTAAAAAAGTATAAAAACACGTGATCTGGTGTCAGTTGATAGTCCTAAGCGAGGCCAGTGCGGGCACCACCAACTAACACCCAAACTCCTCAAAAATTGCCTCAGGCACAACAACGACCACCCCGCCCCGAGCCGGGCTCGAGGGGCATAATTTTTGTAATACGCTCAACCATAGAAAAGCAGTGCGCGCGGTCGCGCGCAGGTTAAGGACAGATTTCGCATCAGTGTCCGAGTGCTGCAGTCTTCCATCTCTTTACATCTTCGCATCGCTATCACCATCGCCATCGTCGCAACCGTCGTCAAACATCCCACAATCCAACGAACATCGAGGTGTGTCCTCTCCTCAGCGACCTGCTGCTCTTCCTAACACTCAACCTTGCCAGATCGCGTCATGTCGCCTTTAACACCATCGAAGCCCAACGGCCAATACGTCGTCAAGATTGCGCGTTTGAGCTCATCTGGATACGTCGGCTCACCAGCCATGTTCAAAGGCAGCTGGTAGATAGACAGCCATGCCGCTACGTTATCAATATTGCAGAATCAGTTCCGCGAGTCAGTCATCAGCTCCCTCGCCACCAACCACCTCCTCGCGCAATACAACGTCGGTCACATCATACCGCAAGGCAGTAGTGGCGTCGTATACCTCCATATCGTAGACGCAATCGAGGTGTACCGGCTGGGATACGCGCTGCTAAGTCACTCCATCCCCAGGAACGATCCTCATATAGATGAGGGGGCGATGAGCAAGCAGGCAGCCATGCTTACAGACTAGGTAGCAGGGTGTTACGCAGTGACGGATCCTCGTAGCCATAAGGAGGATTTCCTCAAGGAGCTTTAGGAGCCGGCGAGCATCAAATAGATGGCGATGATCCTAAGGGCAACGCATTCAATGTAGCCGCTTTTTTGCGGAGCACCTGCTGCCACAGGTGCCGAGCAAGGCAGCTTATCGGCAGCAAGCCCATCCATCGGATTACGGGGTTCTGAGGTATTAGTGTTTAATGTTTAATGCTGGGACTTACATATGGAAAAGTTGCTCGACGAGAGCAGGGGGGGCCGTTGCTATATTACATTAGTAAGATCAACTGGAGTACAAAATATAGTCACAAAATATAGTTTACAAAATTGGTGGCCGAAGCCAACCATGCTATATAATTAGTAGATATACTATTATTAACTATTCTCTAGTATTACCTATAGTTAATTTCTGTTAGCACGTCTTAGAGGCGCTTATCTATTGCCTTATTAGATCTATTTAGCTTAATTTATTTAAATTATAGCTATATTCTTAGCGTTATTAGTATACCTAATAATATAATATATCTATAGTATTAAGAAAAGAGCATAGCGTAGGCTTTAGCTTAATTTTTCTATAAGAACTCTCTAAAATATTTTTCTTAAGATATATATTATATTAATAGTTTAATTATAAATATAGCTTTATAGAGTTTCGTTATAACTATATCTTATAGTATGCTATGCTAGCATGCTTCTATTAATATTTATATATAAGTCTAACTATCTGCTATTTTTATATAGTAGTATATGCTACTGCGTTTATCCTTAAACTCTACCTCTCTCTTAAGTGTCTGTATGAACTGTGTAT
>NW_001884608.1:12190-14656 GCF_000146915.1 Parastagonospora nodorum SN15 | reverse complement strand
TACTATTCTAAGATTCTTTTCGTATCTATATTATTAAGCTTAATTAGATTACTAAGAGCTAATTCTATTACTGCTATTTAAAGCTTTAGGCAGTTAATTAGTTTCTAGTAATAAAACTTATCTAATTAAAGCTTTTAAGAGTTTAGTTTAATGCATAGGTATACTTTTAGGCTTTTTTTAATTTTCTTAGTTAAGCTACTTTAAGTAGTTTACTTATTTAGAGTTAGTACTATAAAGATTAATAGTCTCTTTCTCTTTTCTATACTTCTAGATTACTTAGTTAGTATAGCGTTAAATACTATAGCAATATTATCTAATATTAGATTATTCTTTTCTAGAGATGCTCTTTCTATAACTTTTACTTATTTCTATTAGGCTTATTCTAGAGCGTATTTTACTATAATTACTTTAAGAAAGTTAGTAAGAGTAATAGTCTCTTTAATCTCTAGAATATTATATATCTAAGCTTAGGCATAAAGAGTTTACTATTTATTAAACTACTTCTCTAGTCTAATTCTGCTATGCTTAGCTTTATCTAGATAAGCTTAGTACTCTTATCTAATTTAATTCTAAGTTATAGCCTTACTTAGAGCTAGCTAATCTTTAAGTAGTTTAAGTTATAATTAAGAGGCTTAAGTTATCTATCTAAGAAAGTCTAATCTAGATAAGCTTAAGGAAGGTCTAGTAAGACTATTTTTATAATCTAGTTTTAAAGATTTATAAGTGCAGCAGCTTTTTAAGACTATTTAGTAGTAAGAACTTTCTATTATTAGACTTTTTTATTATAGTTAGCTAATAAAACTTTATAAGCTTTAATATCTTTAATATATTCTTATAAAGACTTTTCGTAATTAGCTTTCGCTTTATTAGTAGCTCTAATAGAAAGATTCTTTAGCTTAACTAGCTTAGTAGATAATCTTAGATATAGAAAAGTATTATTAAGAAGATTAGGCTATAATAGGCTATCTAGATTAATATAGTTCTATTTATTCTAGATATAAAATATAAACTAGAGATATTATTAAAAAAATAAGCTAGACTAAAAGGAGATAGTAATTGCTCTCTACTATTAGCATAAAAAAGCGTTAAAAAAGTATAAAATATATAATCTAGTATTAGTTAATAGGTTCTAAGCAAGGCTAGTATAGGCACTACTAACTAATACCTAAACTTCTTAAAAATTATCTTAGGCATAATAATAACTACTCTGCTTTAAGCTAAGCTTAAAAGGCATAATTTTTATAGTATACTTAACTATAAAAAAGTAGTGCGCGCAGTTACGCATAAGTTAAGGATAGATTTTATATTAGTATCTAAGTACTATAGTCTTCTATCTCTTTATATCTTTATATTACTATTACTATTACTATTATTATAACTATTATTAAATATCTTATAATCTAATAAATATTAAGGTATATTCTCTTCTTAGTAACCTGCTGCTCTTTCTAATACTTAACCTTGCTAGATTACGTTATATTACCTTTAATACTATTAAAGCCTAATAGCTAATATATTATTAAGATTATATATTTAAGCTTATCTAGATACGTTAGCTTACTAGCTATATTTAAAGGCAGCTAGTAGATAGATAGCTATGCTTACTACGTTATTAATATTATAAAATTAGTTCTATAAGTTAGTTATTAGCTTTCTTGCTACTAACTACCTTCTTATATAATATAACGTTAGTTATATTATACTATAAGGGCAGTAGTAGCGTTATATACCTCTATATTATAGACGTAATTAAGGTATACTAGCTAGAATATGCGCTACTAAGTTACTCTATCTCTAGAAATAATTCTTATATAGATAAGAGAGCAATAAGTAAGCAGGCAGCTATGCTTATAGACTAAATAGCAGAGTGTTATATAGTAACAGATTCTTATAGCTATAAGAAGAATTTCTTTAAGAAGCTTTAGAAGCTAGCGAGCGTTAAATAGATAGCGATAATCCTAAGAGCAACGCATTTAATATAGCTGCTTTTTTATAAAGCACCTGCTGCTATAGGTGCTAAGTAAGGTAGCTTATTAGCAGCGAGCCTATCTATTAGATTGCAGAGTTCTAGAGTATTAGTATTTAATATTTAATGCTAGGACTTATATATAGAAAAGTTACTTAACGAGAGCAGAGGGGGCTGTTGCTGTATTACATTAGTAAGATTAACTAGAGTACAAAATATAGTCACAAAATATAGTTTACAAAATTAGTAGCCGAAGCTAACCTTAATGAGTGTATAACTGAAGGTGCATAGCGAACGACAATTCAGTCGAATAAATCACCGATTTGCTCTAGGTTATCAATAATCTTCGTCTTAATGTCCTTCATACTAAATACAAAGGTAATAACGCTACAAACAGGTATAAAGTCGAGATAATGCCCGACATCTCAACGACAGCCTGATTCATCTTTCTAATGCGCCTGCAGAGAATAACTCCAGGAATATTTGCAGTGTGTACGTGT
>NW_001884608.1:0-11948 GCF_000146915.1 Parastagonospora nodorum SN15 | reverse complement strand
ATTTTCTTGCTCTGCTAGTTTTAATAATAGGTGTCTTTATACATGTTAGCGGGCTCTTAATTTCGTGTATATTACAGCGATTTTTTCTAATAGTCTATTTCTTAATATAGCTCTTATTATTAAATACTCTGCTTTTATATCTCTCTAGCTACTCTATCTAATAAGAATAGCTATTATCTTTAATAAAATCTTAGAGAAGCTTATTAAGTCTTTAGTTAGTAGATATATTTAGAGTCTTATAGTTAGATAAGCGCAGGCTAGTTATAGATACTTAAAATTATAGTAGTAAGTTTTTGCGAATTACGCTAAGTATATTATGTATGCTAGCTTATACTTATATATATAAAGTAAAGAAGAAGAATGTTAATTATATTATAAGCTATATACGTTAGAGGTAATATATAGATAAGATTACTATATAAGACTAGCCTAAATAGGCTAAAATAATTAGTTAGCTTATCTAACTTAAGATTCTAAAGAGGCATTTCTATAATAATTCTGCAGGTAGCTCTCTCTATATTTCTATTATAAACTCTTACGTAAGCTTCTTATAAGTATACTTTGCTACTGCTATTGCGCTTAGTATTATAAAACCTATATAAGTCTACTTATGCAAATATATTAAAGCAGCTAGTAATTACATGCTAATTTTTCGCCTTTATAGCTTAAAAATATTGCTACTTTCTATAAAAACGTACTTATAATTAGAGATAGAGGTAGGTATAGTTAATACGTTAATTATTAATTATAAAAGATTTAGATACTTTAGATTTAACGCTAGCTAGTAGTATATAGCCTCTCTATAGTAATTAGACTTCTATATAGGCTCTTCTAATTAGTGTGTAAGTAACTCTATAGGTAGATCTAGTCTACTCTCTAGTAGGCCTATTAGCTAAGTTAGCTAACTATTTTTTCTAGTTAATATAAGAAGCGTTTTATATACTTTATAATTTTCTGCATACTTTATATTAGTATTTATTTAGCTACGCTTACTCTTCTCTAGTCTCTATTATTATTATAGAACTATTACCTTACTTATTATATGCTCTTTACTTCTAGTAAGTATAGTTATAGCCTTATAAGAATACTATTTCTAATATAGATTAGAGATATATAGACAAAGAACTGCTACTAGCTTATGCGTAGGCTAGAATAAGAGAAGTAGAAGAAAACGTAGTTTAATATAACTTATATAAAATCTGCTAATTCTAGGCAGTTTTTGTATATAGGCAAAGCTTTTTTATCTCTTCTTATATCTATTAAGAATAAGTGTCTTAACTTCTTCTAAGTAAAGCTTCTACTATATAAGCTATTGCTTAATAGTTCTAATAGTCTTTTAAGTATAGATACTAGCCTCTAACTATATAGTACTTACCTAGATATACGGAACTATAGATCTTATTATAAGAGTATAGTAGCGCTGTTATTAATATTAAATATTTATAATTTTTATAACTATTCTATAACTAGCTATTTAGCTTATTATAGATCTATGTTATAAGAAGTCTAAGAGAAGATGTGCAACTCTATAGAAAGCTTAGATTTAAGAGTAAGAGACTTTTTAGAGGCTTCTAAGAAAGTAATTCTATAAGTAATTAATACTATAGAAAGTAGATCTTTACTTCTTCTATTATTTTAGATAAAACTTAGTTTATTATTATCTTCTCTACTCTCTCTAAACTGTTACAGAAGTCTAGTAATAAAAACGAAATTTATAATACTAAAGGAAGTAATAGTTACGCATTAGATCTATTTATATGCTTAGTTATATAATCTCTATAGAGAAGATTATAATAGACTAAGAGCTATTATGCAGATTAGTAATATATCTTTTTAAAAGAATGCAAAAGAGTTTATAGAACTCTTCTGCTATAGATAGAGCTTAGAAAATCTCTAGTTCTATCTTCTAGAAGAGAATCTAACTTCTAAAGGCTTCTTAATAAAGAGAATACTTAAAGGCTTCTATTCTGCAGAGATAATTAAATTCGAGTCTGCTGTTAATTATAGAAAGCTTAGAATAGCTAGAATTCTTCTCTACTACTACTATAACTAGAAGTATATTAATTTAATAAAAGATCTAAGAATATTAAGCTATCTCTCTTAGAGTAAAGATATAGCTAGCGTAGCTAATAATATAATCTTAAAGAAAATATATAGTTACTATAATTAAAATACTAGCAAAGAGGCAAGATAAAAGCTAGTATATCAGGTTTAATTAGTATAAAAAAGTTAGATAGAGATAGTCTTTTGTTACTTCTTATCTTAAAGTTAGAATTATTCTAACTTATAGTCGTAAACTAGTAACTTATATATAAGATATACTTTTTATGCTATTTAATCTGCTAATAGACTTCTAGTACTAGTTCTAAGTTGTTATTAGATAGAGACTTAGAGATTCTTATAACGTACTTATTTTATAGATACTCTAAAAGCGTTTAAATTAGTAGATTAGTAGATTCTCTAATTATATTAGCACTAAAGAGAGTTATACTAGACTCTTATTTAATAGTAGCTACTATAGCAAGTAAAGTTAATAAATATAAATAAGAGTATAAGAGATTCTATCTTTAGCTCTAGCATAACTAGCAGCTATTAGATATAGATTAATTTATTCTAGTAATTTTCTTATAAGCACTTAAATAGCATAATAAAGTAACTAGTTAGCTTAATTTCTATAGTATTTACTAATAGCAGATAATATAAAATCTATGTTTAGCCTAATATTTTTATAAGTAATAAGAGTTTTTAAAAGCAGTAGGTTTATAAGCAGAGCGTTTCTAGAAATGCTCTACTTCTAGAAACGCTCTACTTCTAAAAATGCTCTGCTTCTAGAAATACTCTACTTCTAGAAATACTCTACTTCTAGAAACGCTCTGCTTCTAGAAACGCTCTGCTTCTAGAAATGCTCTACTTCTAGAAACGCTCTACTCTCTCTACTTCTAGAAATGCTCTACTTCTAGAAACTCTCTACTTCTAGAAATACTCTACTTCTAGAAACTCTCTGCTTCTAGAAACGCTCTACTTCTAGAAACTTTCTACTTCTAGAAACGCTCTACTTCTAGAAACTCTCTGCTTCTAGAAATACTCTACTTCTAGAAACTTTCTACTTCTAGAAACGCTCTACTTCTAGAAACTCTCTGCTTCTAGAAATGCTCTGCTTTTAGAAACTCTCTATTTCTAGAAATACTCTGCTTCTAGAAATGCTCTGCTTCTAGAAATGCTCTACTTCTAGAAACGCTCTACTTCTAGAAACGCTCTGCTTCTAGAAACGCTCTGCTTCTAGAAATGCTACTCTACTCTGCTAGGTTAAGAAAGACTATAATAAACTTTATAGCGCTATAAAAACTGCTTATTCTCGCATATTATATATAAAAGAAAGAGCTATAGGCTTTAATAAGCATAGAAATAGGCTCTAGTTATTAGAAAACTCTTTCTTTAGATTCTTATACTTACTCTATAGAAAAGCTTAGCAGAATTCGTACTCTAATCTAATGTACTAATACTACTAATATGCTTAATAAACTATTTATCTTATTAGCATTACTTTATCTCTATATCTTAACTAGTAGTAAAGCATATACTATAGAAATAAGGCTATTAGCACTCTTCTTATTACTTAAGCTCTTCTACTATATATCTCTATCTAACTTCTACTAGTAGATAAGCTAAGCTTTCTTAGTAATAATAGCAGGTATATTATAGCTAATTATCTTATACTTCGCAGCATTATAGCTCTAGCTTACTACTAGGTCTAAATTCTTAGTAATCTTTACGCTAGCCTAAGATAGCACTTTATAATTATAGATCTTAGCTTTCTATATCTTCTTATCTATACTCTAGAATAGCCTCTCTAGCCTATTAGTCTAGCTAAAGAAGCAGCTATATAGCAGCATACTAAGAATAATTTTGCTAGTAAGTACTCTAGTAGATATATAGTTATTTAGTGCCTTCTTTATACTAAAGAGTATAGAAGAGAAATTTAAATAGAAAGAGTAGAAGTTAGCGCTATAGCTAGTATTAGTATCCTAGAAGCCTAAGTAATTATATACTATCTATATAGGTGTTAATATAAATAGAAGATATTAAGATTACGAAAAATTAATACTTATAAGGTTCTAGAAGTTAAGATACTTATCTATAGCAGTAAGCTTTATTTTATTATAAATTAAAGGTCTAGCAGATAATATAATAGTAAGAAGTAAATATTAGTTATTTATATTCTAGGCTAAGTAATTATTAAGTTATTACTAAATCTCTATAAGAAGAAAGACTATATTATTAGCCTATGCTTTATTAGCAGAATACTCTTAGTTAACGTTAAGACTATTAAAACTACACGATCTGCAAGAATCTAGATTATACTACTTATAAAGGCTTTCTAACTCTAAGGTATTAATACTAGTGCTGTAAAGTTAGTAGAGTAGATCTATCTACTAATTAATAAAAGTAACTTAAGCTTATAGTTTCTCTTTTTAAGTAGGTATAGCTGCTTACTATATCTATAGACGTTAGTGCTAACGTTATTTTAGAAGTTAGAAAGAAAGTGCTTATTAGTATTAAACTATATATCTATTAGATAGACCTTCGCTTATCTCTAGTTAAATATTAGTAAAGATATAGAGGATGTAGGTAAGTTCTTAGCGCTAGAAGATCTTAAGAGTTAAAGTTATAACTATAGATAGCCTATATCTACTGTTAGCAAAGTAGGTCTTAGCTATTTTTAGTAGAGTAAAATAAGCCTAGTTAATAAAATATACGATATTCTAAATACTCTGTTATAGCTAAAGAGGCTAAATTATCGTTAGAAGTCTATAGAAGCGCAAAGGCCTAAATAAATATAAAGAAAGAAAGTAGAATTACTACTTCTATAAGAAGCATAATATTGCTAGTAGCGCTATATTATGCTACGTAGCTAGTGCGCAGGCTAGTGCAGATATAAATTATAGCTTTAGTTAAGTTCTAAAGCTTAAGAAAAAAATAGGTTTAAGTTAAGTAATAAAGTAGCTTAAGTTATAAATATATATATTTAAAGAATAACTAAAAATAGTTTAGCGTAGAAGCAATATAGACTAATCTAATTAGTAAGAGAAAGGCTTAAAATTTTAGCAAAATATTATTTAATATAGAGAAGATAGAGAGAGAATAGGCTAATTACTAACTGTATTAGTTAGTTAAGTTAGCTTTATAGGTGTAATATTAGTATTATAGAGAGTCTATAATAGTTATAAGAAGAAGCAGATTATATGTTAGTAGTTTAGAGCTGCTTTCTTAATTTATTAAGTATCTCTTATCTTAGCTACATTATAGGTTCGTTATATAATTAAATAGACTCTGCTACTACTACTTTATTAAGAGCATAGCATATATAACATAATGCGATAGCAGAATATATAAGATTTTATTCTACTATAATAGAATTACTTAAGAAAGTAATTAGCATAGTTCTAATTATAAACGTATCTAACTATTTTCTAGCAAATCTTATAATCTTTTCTTCTAGACAAATTTATTATACTCTATAGCTTTTATAACTTTCTAACTTAGTTCTTCTTGCTTATTGCGTCTTCTATATTTTAAACTCTTTAAACTTTCTAAATAGAGTATCTACTATGCTATTTATATTTAGTAATAAACGTAGAGAACTATACTTCTAACTATTCTCTAGCTTAATCTTGCTCTTATAGAGACTGCCTATATTTAGATAGCTATCTATATTAAAGAAGTTATATAAAGAAGTTAAGCGTAGTAAGAAATACTTAGTTAATAAGTTATAGTCTACCTGCAATACTAATAATAGCTGCATAGAGTTTAAAAGAAACTTCTAAGTATAGCTTATATACTAAGAGAATACTAAGGCATTGCTAGAAGCAGATAGCAAATAAAAGTAGATATCTATTAGAGTTACTAGTACTATCTTATCTAGATACTAAGCTATAATATAAGCTTAGATATACGCCCTCCTACTAATGCATAGAAGTCTATTATAATATTATACTCTCTATAAAACTTCCTATAGCTGATCATATATATTATAGCTACTTCTTTAGTAATAGATTATCTTGCTTTAGCTCTCTATTCTAAATCTATTAATAGAATAGCCTATTATTAGATAATTAATTTTAAACCTAGCATTAAAGAGTATTAATCTTATCTTTTATTTTCTAGCATAACTTTTACTAACTCTCTTAGTTTCTCTTTCTTTTCTCTGTAAGTTAGGCGCTAGTAAGCATTATAATGCTTTATAGACTTACTTTTAATAATCTTATCTCTCTTTTTCTTAGAAAATATAGAAGTAGCTAAGCATATTTAAGTTAATAAAAAAGAGAGTAGAATAAAGTTAAAGTAAAGGTTTTTAAGATTTAATAGTAAAGTGCTAATAATTAATAGTTTAAAGATATATATTAATAAACTAATCTTAGCAGAAAATAAAGGTATAGAGCTAATAATATAGGTAATGCTAGGCTTAATATACAAAGTAGTATAACGTAAACTCTACTTATAATATGCAATCTAATAGGATATAAATTAATAAGGCTAATCTAATAATTACTAAAGCGCTCTTTTTACTTAGTAAGAACAGCGTTAATACTTTACTTTATTCTTATATGCATAATAAAGGCTAATATATTATAGCTAATATAATAAGTTTATATTCTTAAGATTAAGCAAGAACTTATAACCTTTAATTAGTTATAAATCTAACGTTAATTCTTTAGAATAATATATATTAATATTAATATCTAGACTTAACGTAGTTTATAAGCAAGCGCTGCACCTAAGTAAGCGCTGCAGTCTTCTTACTAAAACGACTGCGCAGCAACGTAGCATAACACTATAATAAATTTATATACTATATATAATAGAATACTATTCTTTAGAATTATTGCTATCTTCTGCATCTTCTATCTCTACTTTATAGATGCAGGCGTTATATCTAGTCTTGCTATAAGTGCTATAGCGCCTCTCTACGCGCACTCTCTTTAATAGTCTATTACTATTATTATAATAGTTCTTTGCTATTATAGTAATTAAGTCTAATACCTTACTAACTATTAAGGTCTTCTCTGCTTATATATATTATCGTTTATACGCCTTATACTTTATTATCGCTTCTATAGCATCTTAAAGGCAGCTTATTTCTTTCTGCATTAATACTATATTATGCGCTATCTACTAAGCGCCTTTACTTAGCTATGTAATCTTTTTGTCTATTAACCTTACTATAGAACTTGCGCAGTTTTATACTCTCTATTAAATAAGCGTACTCTGCGCTTCTATCTTATAGGCGTTATATAGTATCTTTGCCTGCTAGGCACTATTCTTAATAGTAGTTAATAGTAGAGTATAGAGGCATACGTTAAGCTTTAATAACACTACTTCTAGATTATATAGGACTAAGCTAGCACCTTAAAACTCTATATAAACGTTCTCTGCTATAAACATCTTCTTAAAAGTAGCTTTAAAGGCTAGTAGAAAGGTTTTCTTATTAATATAGTAGATATAACTGCATGCTAAGGCTAAGACACTATTACTATACGTACGCTTTAATAGTAAGAAATAAGTAACGTTAAGTAGCTATAGAAAGTATAATAAGTGCATAGGCATATAAAGAGTAATAATCTTCTTCTTCTTATAGCATTTCTAGAATTCTACTATGTAATAGCTCTTATAGCTATTAATAATAAGTAGCCTATATACTCTAATAGGACGCGCATAGAAGTTAAAGTATTTAAGCTAAGTAAGCGCTAGATTATTATTTATCTAGCTAGTAAGACTAACTTAGATAACTTAGTTACGCAGGAGGTTATAGAACTAGTTTAAGATAAGAACTTTGCCTACAAAGATAAGAAAGAGTAAGATTACCTTCTCTATTGCGCTAATACTTTATACTAGCATAACCTACTTGCAATTACTAGGCTAGAGCTTCTTTACCTTCTTAGGCTTCTCTAAACCTATTACTACAAGCTAAGAGGATATCTTGCCTATTAAGAAGCTAGACTTGTTAAAGTTATATATATTCTTATCTGCAACTCTATACTTCTTCTTTATACTCTAAACTAGTGTAAACTAGAGCTAGATAATTGCTAGGTCCTTATAGATAGCTTACTAGCAATTATATAGATAGCTCTAGCATATTTATAGCTTAGAAGTATGCTTAATAAAGTTATTAACCTAGTTCTTGCTAATAGGCTTGCTAGCGCGCTCTCTAAGTAGTCTATTAGCTATATCTTACACGTTAGCCTTTAAGATAGGCAGACTGCGTATAGAATACTTAAGTATACGCTCTATAATTACCTCCTCTTTTAGTTTTATTAAGCGCTTTAAGTTTAGCTTATAGTTGCATTAAGAGCGCTTTCTATTACGTTATTATTAAATTATTTGTTCTAGCACGTTATAGATTTTCTTAGCGCGTTAGAGACTTTCTATCTGCTATAGTTATATATTAGAGATAGCAAGCTATACGTTAGCTTTAGTATAGGTTCTATAAGCTTATTGTTGTTAAGATATTACGTATTAATATTACGCAGTTATTTTAGTAGAGAGACTGCAGCGCTCGCTTAGGTGCAGCGCTTGCTTATAAACTACGTTACTACTAAAAATATATATTTATATAAACTCTAGAAAAGTATGTAAACTATTTGTATAATATCTAAGTAAGTAGTCTTAGAATTAGAGATCTAATATATCTTCTAAGACTAAATAAGGCCTTCTAATATAGATTCTTTCTCTATTATTATATTTAGTTAAATAGCTCCTTTATTTAGCAGAAAAAAACAGAGATATAATTATTACTATATAAAAGATTATAAGTTAGAACTTTACTTTCTTCTACTATAGTATTATAGAAAGCGTACGCAGAATTAGAGATAATTAAAGTTAAAGTATCTCTTTAATTTTGCTATACTTATACTTAGCTATTCTATTTTAAGTCTATACGTATAGTTAGATAATAAACCTCTATTATAGCATTATAACTTCTTAAGAGAATTAAAAATAGTATAAATAGCAGCTTAATAGATAAGAAGAGAGATAGATAAATTTATTAAGTATATTCTATCTTTTCTGCTATATAGGTAACTGTAACCTAAGTCTTCTTAGCTCTTCTATAGTACGCTAATAGTGTAATATGCTTACTTAATCTATAGTAGTCTAACTAAAGTAGGCTTTTAAGTTAATATTAGCTTCTGCTTAAACTAGTTACGCAAGTACATTATAGAAACTAGTAACTACTATAAGATATAAGAGTATATTTCTATAATAGTTCTTTACTATTATATTAGCTCTATAGTTAATTAATAACTGCACTACTTCTATTATATTATAGCTAGAAGCATAGTAAAGTAGAGTTAAAAGCAAGTAGTCTAGTTAGAAAGAATTAGTTTTAGCGTAATTAAGCATTATTATAAGAGGCTCTATATATTAAATAAGACCTTACGCAGCTAATTAATAGAGAAGAGTAACGCTGTAGCTATCTACTTATATAAAGTTATGTCGCAGTATTAATACAACGAGAACAAGTAAAGTACTGATCCACATAACTGAGCTAACTAAGCTCAGGAAGTAGACTAACGTTTCTCCGTAATCTGTTTATATATTTAAGCCAGCTCTTCTAATACATTAGAAGAGCAGTGATCAATACAATCTTTTCTCTTAAGTTTGCTCAGCCACAACAAGTTAACTTAAAGTTTAAGTAGTAATTAGTAAAATATACTAGTGCGTTAGTAAACAATAGCCTATTCTATTATAGACCTATTTTCTTATTTATTATACTAGAACGTTACGTCTTATAGCCTATATATAAGAGAATTACTCTTTAACGTGCAATAGTACTAAGAATAGTAGTAAAAACTTTTTATTAAGCGAGTATATAGTAGTTATAATCCTCTAATAAGTAAAGATATATTATTAAGAGAGAGATATACGCTAATATCTTTAAGAATTTCTATTAGTAGTAGTAATAATATTGCAGTTAATATTATATATAATGCATTTTATTAGATTACTAATAATTTTAAGTTATTTTATAGTATATTATAATTATAATAATTATAGACTATTTCTAAGATATTAGTGCTAGTAGTACCTAAGCGCATAGCTCTGCTAAGGCTAATTCTAGCATAAACTATACTAGTAAGATCTAACTCTTAGATCTTCTTAGCAGAATATCTACTTTTCTCTTTTCTTAAACTGTAATAATATTTATTACTATAACTCTAGATCTAGAAACACTTAATACGCTTATTTATAAGCTAGAAAGCTATATAATTAAGATTAAGAGCATAAAGATATAGGTTTAAAGCTATTTATAACTAATAGTCTTAACTAGCTAGCAGAGTAAGAAACTACTTAATATAATCTTACCTAATATATGCTTAAAGCTTAAAAAAACAGTATGCTCTATTATTATAGAAGCAGAAATAATTCTTATAATCTTATAGTTACCTCTGCAATAGATGCGTAAAAATAAGCTAGAACTAATAAGTAAAAGGAACCTTAGATTAAATAAAGATATAGATTAAGATAAGAAGGCGCATGTTATGCAGAAATAGGCTATATCTTTAGCTAGAAACTTAAGAGGTAAATAAAGCTATAGATTAGTTAAGAGCAGACTATCTATAGTGCAGAAACCTATAAGCTAAGATAAAGAATAGCAGCCTTTATAAGAAAGTCTCTAAGATAACGTAGTAGATAAAGAAGCTACCTCTAATAACTAAGAGAATAATAATACTAAGAGAGAAATAGATAATATTACTAAAGAAAAGTCTTCTAATAATAATACTGTACTAAATTACATAATACGTCTATTAGCACTAGAATAAGCTAGCGTTAACTTAACTTTTCTATAATTTTCTATCTCTACTTATTAATGCAATTTAATAGACCTAGAATTATATATAGTATCTACTTTAAAAAAGTTTATCTTCTTATCTAACGTGCATAGAACTAATATATGCTATCTTTCTATATAGAATTTCTCTATATAGAATCTTAATTTTAATACTAGTATTATATAAGATGCTTATTATATAATAATATAGCTTAAGTATAATACTGCCTGCCTAAAGCAGCCTAGTCTTATAGTAATATCTTTAAGTTACTCTAAGTGCCTACTTATATCTTTTACTACGTTTACTAATGCACTTAGAGGATGTTATTCTAATAAGCAGTAGAAGAAGATTTTTAAATTCTTCTATAGAGATACTATATCTAGCAAGCTATAATAGTATCTAATTAGCTTAAGTAAAGAGGTGCTTAGAGAGTAATACTATTATTCTAAATTTACTTACAGCTAGTCTATATTTACAGCAGGCTTTAAATATAAATTATAGATAGTATTAATATAAGCTATATTTATACTAGCTATGCTACTAGCTATACTACTACTGTAATGCATTATAAAGACTGCGCATAGTTTTCTATTAACTTTATACTATATAGTGCTCTAAAAATATAGCTTAGCATTAAGCCTATGTCTAATAAGAAGTTTAAAGCTAGCCTAGAAGCTTTATTCTCTAGATAGCTAACTATATATTTATAACGTATCTATTACTTATTAGTACTTATTGCACTAAGCATTCTTAAAAGTCTAGAGATAAAATACTATATTAAAGCCTATTATTCTAGAGAGCTAATCTTTATAACCTCTATAGCCTATTACTAGATTATTAATATAGGCGCAAACCTAGCTAAAGCTGTTAATTTTATAGACTAAAATATTTCTCTCTATCTGCAAAACTATAATTTTTATACTAGTAAAATTTATAGCTTTATAGATTCTCTTAGCCTATACTACTTCTAAGCTAGTAAGCGTTCTTAGCTTAGAGAATAGACTAAGATACTTCTAGATAAGAGGCACTATAATAGTTCTACTAAGCTTAAATTAGTCGCGTTATAGTAGTATAGTCTAAGTATTAGAGAATTACTATTCTATAATCTTGCATGCAAAA
>NW_001884610.1:17410-19742 GCF_000146915.1 Parastagonospora nodorum SN15 | reverse complement strand
AGTGTTTACTTGGTACATTTTTGTTGTTGTTGTTTATTTGTGGTGCAGGAAAGGATTGCAAGTGTAAAGAGAGAAGATTCTCGGACTCTCTGGGGTTCTCTTTGGGGTTCTCTCTTAGATCTTTGTAGATCTTCCCAGATCCTTTTAGATTTTCCTGGATTCGCGCTTGGGGCTTCAAAGTGTCAAGGATGTGTGTTTCGCACTTTTGCCTGGGGAGCACAGACATTGTTACTGCTTCTTGCACGCGCTGGAAAAGATACGTTTCTTTTCTCAAAAAACTAGCATTTGTAAAGCTCGCGGTTTTGCAGGACGTAAAAATGGGAAAAGGATATATATGCGAAAGCAAAGACAAAGATTTAAAGCAAGACAGCGAAAGCTGTGTTTGCTACTTCTTTGTTTAAGGCCAAGTTATTGAGTGGGGAGAGTCTGTGAGTGATGTAAAGTCACACACTGCTCTTTTACACTACAGTAACATGGGCGAGTCTCTCACGAGACAAGCCTGAACAGTCTTATACCGGATATCTAACCATTCCGTGTATGAGCACTGACGGATTTAGTGGATTACTAGCTGATAGCAAGTGTTCAACTAAAACCACTCGGGGGTCTGCCTTGTTAAATAGCCGGAAGCAATTCTGTGATTTCTCAAGCGTAACTCCCTCCATGGTTGGTTATGTTAAACCTGTATTCGAATTCTATGTTCTGTATGCAGTGTTTAGCGGACATCACACCAGGAGAATTTAAAGAGGGCTATATGGATGTGACTAGTTCGGACGAGTGGTCAAACACTTGTGTTGAATGAAATCACCGAAGGATTTTAAATGCTTTTGTAAAAGAGAGTTATTTGAAAAGCCTTCTGCAATCTTGAATAACTTCAGTTTGGTGCTCTTGGGCCTCTTTGAGGACTTGAGTGTCATTTTATGTAGTTATCTGGTTGATCCTGCCAGTAGTCATATGCTTGTCTCAAAGATTAAGCCATGCATGTCTAAGTATAAGCAATTATACAGTGAAACTGCGAATGGCTCATTAAATCAGTTATCGTTTATTTGATAGTACCTTACTACTTGGATAACCGTGGTAATTCTAGAGCTAATACATGCTTAAAATCCCGACTGTTTGGAAGGGATGTATTTATTAGATAAAAAATCAATGCCCTTTTGGGCTCTTTGATGATTCATAATAACTTTTCGAATCGCATGGCCTTGTGCTGGCGATGGTTCATTCAAATTTCTGCCCTATCAACTTTCGATGGTAGGATAGTGGCCTACCATGGTTTCAACGGGTAACGGGGAATTAGGGTTCGATTCCGGAGAGGGAGCCTGAGAAACGGCTACCACATCCAAGGAAGGCAGCAGGCGCGCAAATTACCCAATCCCGACACGGGGAGGTAGTGACAATAAATAACGATACAGGGCCCTTTCGGGTCTTGTAATTGGCAATGAGTACAATGTAAATACCTTAACGAGGAACAATTGGAGGGCAAGTCTGGTGCCAGCAGCCGCGGTAATTCCAGCTCCAAAAGCGTATATTAAAGTTGTTGCAGTTAAAAAGCTCGTAGTTGAACCTTGGGCTTGGTTGGCCGGTCCATCTTTTTGATGCGTACTGGACCCAACCGAGCCTTTCCTTCTGGCTAGCTCTTGTAGCGAACCAGGACTTTTACTTTGAAAAAATTAGAGTGTTCAAAGCAGGCCTTTGCTCGAATATATTAGCATGGAATAATAGAATAGGACGTTATGGTTCTATTTTGTTGGTTTCTAGGACCATCGTAATGATTAATAGGGACGGTCGGGGGTATCAGTATTCAGTAGTCAGAGGTGAAATTCTTGGATTTACTGAAGACTAACTACTGCGAAAGCATTTACCAAGGACGTTTTCATTAATCAAGAACGAAAGTTAGGGGATCGAAGATGATCAGATACCGTCGTAGTCTTAACCATAAACTATGCCGACTAGGGATCGGTTGTCGTTCTTTTATTGACGCAATCGGCACCTTACGAGAAATCAAAGTCTTTGGGTTCTGGGGGGAGTATGGTCGCAAGGCTGAAACTTAAAGGAATTGACGGAAGGGCACCACCAGGAGTGGAGCCTGCGGCTTAATTTGACTCAACACGGGGAAACTCACCAGGTCCAGACACAATAAGGATTGACAGATTGAGAGCTCTTTCTTGATTTTGTGGGTGGTGGTGCATGGCCGTTCTTAGTTGGTGGAGTGATTTGTCTGCTTAATTGCGATAACGAACGAGACCTTAACCTACTAAATAGTGCTGCTAGCATTTGCTGGTATAGACACTTCTTAGAGGGACTATCGATTTCAAGTCGATGGAAGTTTGAGGCA
>NW_001884610.1:0-2940 GCF_000146915.1 Parastagonospora nodorum SN15 | reverse complement strand
AAGTTATTGAGTGGGGAGAGTCTGTGAGTGATGTAAAGTCACACACTGCTCTTTTACACTACAGTAACATGGGCGAGTCTCTCACGAGACAAGCCTGAACAGTCTTATACCGGATATCTAACCATTCCGTGTATGAGCACTGACGGATTTAGTGGATTACTAGCTGATAGCAAGTGTTCAACTAAAACCACTCGGGGGTCTGCCTTGTTAAATAGCCGGAAGCAATTCTGTGATTTCTCAAGCGTAACTCCCTCCATGGTTGGTTATGTTAAACCTGTATTCGAATTCTATGTTCTGTATGCAGTGTTTAGCGGACATCACACCAGGAGAATTTAAAGAGGGCTATATGGATGTGACTAGTTCGGACGAGTGGTCAAACACTTGTGTTGAATGAAATCACCGAAGGATTTTAAATGCTTTTGTAAAAGAGAGTTATTTGAAAAGCCTTCTGCAATCTTGAATAACTTCAGTTTGGTGCTCTTGGGCCTCTTTGAGGACTTGAGTGTCATTTTATGTAGTTATCTGGTTGATCCTGCCAGTAGTCATATGCTTTGTCTCAAAGATTAAGCCATGCATGTCTAAGTATAAGCAATTATACAGTGAAACTGCGAATGGCTCATTAAATCAGTTATCGTTTATTTGATAGTACCTTACTACTTGGATAACCGTGGTAATTCTAGAGCTAATACATGCTTAAAATCCCGACTGTTTGGAAGGGATGTATTTATTAGATAAAAAATCAATGCCCTTTTGGGCTCTTTGATGATTCATAATAACTTTTCGAATCGCATGGCCTTGTGCTGGCGATGGTTCATTCAAATTTCTGCCCTATCAACTTTCGATGGTAGGATAGTGGCCTACCATGGTTTCAACGGGTAACGGGGAATTAGGGTTCGATTCCGGAGAGGGAGCCTGAGAAACGGCTACCACATCCAAGGAAGGCAGCAGGCGCGCAAATTACCCAATCCCGACACGGGGAGGTAGTGACAATAAATAACGATACAGGGCCCTTTCGGGTCTTGTAATTGGAATGAGTACAATGTAAATACCTTAACGAGGAACAATTGGAGGGCAAGTCTGGTGCCAGCAGCCGCGGTAATTCCAGCTCCAAAAGCGTATATTAAAGTTGTTGCAGTTAAAAAGCTCGTAGTTGAACCTTGGGCTTGGTTGGCCGGTCCATCTTTTTGATGCGTACTGGACCCAACCGAGCCTTTCCTTCTGGCTAGCTCTTGTAGCGAAACCAGGACTTTTACTTTGAAAAAATTAGAGTGTTCAAAGCAGCCCTTTGCTCGAATATATTAGCATGGAATAATAGAATAGGACGTTATGGTTCTATTTTGTTGGTTTCTAGGACCATCGTAATGATTAATAGGGACGGTCGGGGGTATCAGTATTCAGTAGTCAGAGGTGAAATTCTTGGATTTACTGAAGACTAACTACTGCGAAAGCATTTACCAAGGACGTTTTCATTAATCAAGAACGAAAGTTAGGGGATCGAAGATGATCAGATACCGTCGTAGTCTTAACCATAAACTATGCCGACTAGGGATCGGTTGTCGTTCTTTTATTGACGCAATCGGCACCTTACGAGAAATCAAAGTCTTTGGGTTCTGGGGGGAGTATGGTCGCAAGGCTGAAACTTAAAGGAATTGACGGAAGGGCACCACCAGGAGTGGAGCCTGCGGCTTAATTTGACTCAACACGGGGAAACTCACCAGGTCCAGACACAATAAGGATTGACAGATTGAGAGCTCTTTCTTGATTTTGTGGGTGGTGGTGCATGGCCGTTCTTAGTTGGTGGAGTGATTTGTCTGCTTAATTGCGATAACGAACGAGACCTTAACCTACTAAATAGTGCTGCTAGCATTTGCTGGTATAGACACTTCTTAGAGGGACTATCGATTTCAAGTCGATGGAAGTTTGAGGCAATAACAGGTCTGTGATGCCCTTAGACGTTCTGGGCCGCACGCGCGCTACACTGACGGAGCCAGCGAGTATAAACCTTGGCCGAGAGGTCTGGGAAATCTTGTGAAACTCCGTCGTGCTGGGGATAGAGCATTGTAATTATTGCTCTTCAACGAGGAATTCCTAGTAAGCGCAAGTCATCAGCTTGCGTTGATTACGTCCCTGCCCTTTGTACACACCGCCCGTCGCTACTACCGATTGAATGGCTTAGTGAGGCTTCCGGATTGGTTTAGAGAAGGGGGCAACTCCATCTTGGAACCGAGAAGCTAGTCAAACTTGGTCATTTAGAGGAAGTAAAAGTCGTAACAAGGTTTCCGTAGGTGAACCTGCGGAAGGATCATTACAGAATTTTGAGAATTGTGCTTAACTGCACTTTTCTTATCTACACACGTGTTTTTGTTTTATTCTTAAAACTTGCTTTGGCAGTGGCTGCTTAATTGCTCTGCTGCCAGAGGATAAACTCAACCTAAATTTTTTATTTTAAACTAGTCAACTGATTATATTTATTAATAGTCAAAACTTTCAACAACGGATCTCTTGGTTCTCGCATCGATGAAGAACGCAGCGAAATGCGATAAGTAATATGAATTGCAGATATTCGTGAATCATCGAATCTTTGAACGCACATTGCGCCCTCTGGTATTCCGGAGGGCATGCCTGTTTGAGCGTCATTTCTCCCTCAAACCCCCGGGTTTGGTGATGAGCAATACGCCAGGTTTGCTTGAAAGTTAGGAGGAGTATTTATAACAATGTATTAGGTCTAACCACTCCATTGTGCTTAATAAAAAGCTCCAATCTATATTTCAAACTTCGACCTCAAATCAGGTAGGATTACCCGCTGAACTTAAGCATATCAATAAGCGGAGGAAAAGAAACCAACAGGGATTGCCTTAGTAGCGGCGAGTGAAGCGGCAATAGCTCAAATTTGAAATCTGGCACTTTCAGTGTCCGAGTTGTAATTTGAAGAAGGTATCT
>NW_001884611.1:4248-12017 GCF_000146915.1 Parastagonospora nodorum SN15 | reverse complement strand
TCTATTATTTATTAATAACTGCAATAACAATATTAGCTAAGCCTTATTAAGTATACTTTTATATTTAAGTTATACTAGTTCTCTTATCTAGCGTGTTTATATTTCTTATAGCATTTAATAAAATAGATATACTAAATAAGATAGTAGAAAGAAAGCTTATATATATAAGTTAATATAAACTACTTTAGTAATTATAGTATCTTTGCTTATATTGCATAGAACGCAGTATATTCTTCTATATTTAAGAGATATACTGCGTAGTAGCAGTATTCTATTTTAGTTTATATTAACTAATTATTTTTATTCTAGCTTAATATCTAGTCTCTATAGATTAACTAGTGCATAAGAGTATAGGCGTCTCTTTATTAGAACTAGCATATCTTCTAGATTTATAAGTTTAAGACTATATAGAAGTTACTAAGTCTTATAAGTTTAATTATAGTATAGTCTCTTATAATAAAGATAGTAGAGTTACGCTTTATATAGTTCTTAATTTCTATAATTCTTAGTCTTGCTATTAGTATTAGTATCTATCTTTAATATAGATCTTTATACTCTCTTATATCTAACTAAGTAGCTATGCTCTCTTTATAGAAGATAGTGCTATGCTACTATGCATCTGCTAGTTTCTTATATTCTTTACTATAATTATACGTTTTTCTATATAGTACGTAAGTTTATACTAGGTAAAGAATTATATTTAAGTCTAACGTATTTTATAACTAAGGTTATTAACCCTAACTAAGGTTATTTAGGTTTACTCTACTAAAATGCCTACGTAGTAACGTAGCGTAATATTATAATAAATTTATATACTATAAATATAAGAATATTATTTATTAGAAGCGTTGCTATCTTCTATATCCTCTATCTCTACTTTATAGATATAGGCATTATATCTAGTCTTGCTATAAGTGCTATAGCGCTTCTCTATATATACTCTCTTTAATAGTCTATTACTATTATTATAATAGTTCTCTGCTATTATAGTAATTAAGTCTAATATCTTACTAACTATTAAGATTTTCTCTACTTATATATATTATTATTTATATGCTTTACGCTTTATTATTACTTCTATAGTATCTTAAAGGTAAGTTATTTCTTCTTATACTAATACTATATTATACGCTATTTACTAAGCGCCTTTAGTTAGCTATATAATTTTTTAATTTATTAACTTTACTATAGAACTTATGCAGTTTTATACTCTCTATTAAATAAGTATACTCTGCGCTTCTATCTTATAGATATTATATAGTATCTTTGCCTACTAGGTATTATTCTTAATAGTTATTAATAGTAGAGTATAGAGGCGTACGTTAAGCTTTAATAATACTGCCTCTAAGCTATATAGAACTAGTCTAGCGCCTTAAAACTTTGCATAAACGTTCTCTACTATAAATATCTTCTTAAAAGCAGCTTTAAAGATTAGTAAAAAAGTTTCTTTATTAATATAACGTACCTTATAGGTTAGCAAGCTATATAGGTTAGCAAGCTACTTTTGCTAAGCCTCTACTAAAACTACTCTATTCTAGCGCAAAATAGCCTACTTTAGCTCTATATAGTATAAAGTAAGATATAATATTATTTAGAGTCTACTTCTACTGCTTTCTTATACGTACGCGTATTATATCTAGTCTTATTATACTATCTATACTGCCTTTAAGAAAGCTTACTTATTTTAGCGCGTATCTACTTCTTTACCTTCTTTCTATTACTACGCGCACTAAACTTCTTTAGAGTTATCTATTAAAGACTATTCTTAACTATTAAGGTCTCTTCTTTCTATATATGCTTTCTTTTATATAATTTACGTTGCATAGCAGCCTTATTAGCTACTTAAAGCTTAGTAATCTTCTTCTACGCTAATACTAGCTTATACGCAATAATTACTACTTTCTTTAAGACCTTCTTAAAGGCCTCTACTATAGACGTTAGTAAGCTATCTATATACCTCTAAATTCTTGCCTTTATAAGCGTTAATTATAATTCTAATTTAAAAGTATTACTTAGAGTTTGTAACTGCTAGAGTATTAAAACCTATTAAGTAGCTAATAATTAGATAGCTAGTATTAAAGAGCTTAAGTTAGTTTTCGCAGATAGAGTAAAGTAGCACTAGATATAGAAGTAGAGCGTACTAAGATAGTAAGAGTAAGCTTCTATAAAGAGTATAATATATTAGATAACTTAAAGTATAAAGTTAAAGATACTAAACTATAAGAGTTCTATATTCTATCTATATACTATGCGCAATAGTTATAATAGTTTCTATTATATCTAGTAATAGTCTCTAAGTAAGCTATTACGTACTTCTATCTAGAGTAATAGTTACACGTGCAACTAGCGATAGTCTTTAGCATAGCTATTATATGCAGCTATATAGCATAGTTATTTTATAGTTATAGAGATGCTAGCTGTTAGCAGTTAGCGTTATTATTAGCTATAGTACTTTAAAGCAGTTGCCTAGCTGCTATTACCTAAAGCTGTGTATTTTAAAGTTCGTAACACTATTCTCCTCTTCTAAGAATCTGCTCTTAGATTATCTAATCTCTTTGTTACTTAGCTTATAAGCAGAGTTACTCTACTACTATTATAAGCTAGTTATTATTATATCGTCTAATTTCTGCAAATGCTAAACCTAACTTACTAACGAAATTCTTTTAGCTAATATAATTACAGACGTTTCTTGCAATGCATATTTTCTTAAAAATCGTTCTTATTATATTATGCTGGAATTCTTATTTAAAGTATACTAAGTGCACGTTATAAGAGGAAGCTATATATTTAATATATCTTTAAGAGTTCTTAAATAAAACTTATAAAGGAAGTATAAAGTAAAAGTAGATATAGATAAAAAGCTACTTGCTAAAGTAATATTGCGTTTATTGCATAATAAGAAGATTCTAAAATAAGCGAATAAGCGTGCTTAGAATAAGGCTATATACTTTGCTTTAGAGATAGAGATAGATAGTAAGGATATTCTTGCAGAGAATATAAACTGTTCTGCAGCTTTAGTAGGCATAGAGTTTTCTCCTACGATATAGTCTACTATAGCTACGATTAACATAGCTGTAGCTTTGCATAGTACTGCATAAGTAGCTAGTAACAGTTTATAAAGTTTATCTCTAGTTTCTATGTATTTTCTAAGTAGTCGTATCCTAACTATTTAACTAGAAATTCTTTTTAGTAATTATTGCCTCTATATATAATAATTTTTTTGACTTTAAAGATATTATCTTCCTCTATCTTATAGTAAAAGGTTTGCTATAGCAGTATTTCTAAGTTAGCTAGTTCTAATAGGTTTACATAGAACCTAGAGTAGATTTTTGCATCTAGTAGTAGCTTAAGTATATATATTACTAGTTTGTTTCGTTTAGTAATTAAAAATAGTCTAACTTTAACATAGTTAAGTCCTTTACTTAGTTGTTTAGTGCGTAGGTTTTTTATATGCAAATATACTTTATCTCTCTTTTTAAGCTAAGATGCTATTTTTCTTTTCTTATTAATATAAGAGATGCTCTATATCTAAGCGTAGATAAGTTTCTTACTTATTTCTTTATATATTTCCTTTATTTCTTCTGCAGATTTTATTGCAGCTTTAGCCTTAGAGCTAGGTAATATTTATTTGTAGAGATTTGGATTTTTTCTATAATTTGCAAAGTACAGCGTTTTGCTTATTGCTTTAGAAAGTTTATTATTGTACGATATCTATGCTATTGCTAACAGCAATACTTAGTTTATCTAGCTAGTATTGCTAAACGTTCTAAGATACTGTTTTATAGTTTAGTTTATTCGTTCTATTTGTCTATTAGTTTATAGATAATAAGCAGTAGATAGCTTTCGTTAAATGCTAATTTCTACTATAAGTATAGCCTAATAATTTAATATAAAGAGCTTATCTCTATTACTAATAATTGTTTTTAGTATGCTATAATCTTAGATAAGTTAGTTCTTAAGTACGTATGCTAGCTAAACAGCTATATAGTCTTATTAAAAGAGTACTATAATAGTATACTTCGTAAAGCAATCTACTATAACGAGTATTAAGTTATAGAATAGTCCTATAGCAGAGTCCTTTAATAGCAGTAATTCTATTACAAAATCTATAAAGATATCTGTCTAAGGCTCGTTAGAGAGCTCTATTAGTTGCATTTCTCTATAAGGTACGTATATACTATGTTTATTCTATTAATAGTCTGCATATTTCTTAACGTATAAAGTAACTTTATTCTTTATATTCTTAAACTAGTAATTTCTCTAAATTAGTTCTATCGTTCTTAATATGCTAAGATAACTATATACTAGGTTATTATAGTGTTGTTAAATGATTTGTTTCTATAGTTCTTCTAGAACATTATATTCTATTCTTATTATAAGGTTATTAATATATTATGCAGATCCTAACGATCTATCTTAGTGCTGTTGTAGAATTATAGAATAGATAATTTCTTTAGTTCCTATAATATCTAGTCTTTAGCTAAGAGCATTAGCTCTTTTATTATCTTTTTCTAGAGTATATATAACCTTAAATTTATACTATTCTAGAAGTTCTAACTATCTAACCTGTCGTTAGCCTAGTTATTTAGTTATAGTAAAGGTAACTAAGTTCTTATAGTCTAAGAAGATTAAGAGGTCTAAGCAGCTTTCTGCGTAGACTCTCTAATATTTAAGTGCAACTACTATAGTGAGTAGTTTCTTATTATAAATATTATAGTTTTCTTCTGCACTAGTAAACTTTTGCAAGTAGTAGGCAATTAGGTACTATTTACTATCTTATTCTTATTTTGCGCATATTCTAATAGCTAGGTCTAAAGCGTCTATTTTAAATTATAGTGCTTTGCTACTTTAGAATAATACTAGGACTAGTAGTTTAATGCATGCTGTCTTAAGCTTACTAAATGCATCATTGTGTTACGTAGTCTAGTTAAAGAGTATTTTCTTCTTCGTAAGTTCTATAAGTAGTATTATAATTTTAGAGAAGTTCTATATAAACTATCTATTAAAGTTAATAAATTCTAGAAAGGATTAGACTTCCTTAACTATAGTTAGTATTAGCTAATCGTTAATAACCTAGATTTTATCTAGGCTTATCTTAACTCTATATTTTCTAACTATGCATTCTAAGAATTCTACTTCTTCTTAATGCTAATTGTATTTATTAGAGTTAATAAGTAAGTTATGTTATTATAATAGCTATAGAACTGTTCGTACGTGTTCTTTATGCTCTTTCTTATTCTAAGAGTAAATTAGTATATTATTAAGGTATATAATAATAAATATATCTAAGTATTCTCTTAATACGTTGTTAATAAGTTCTTAATATATAGCTAGTGCGTTAGTAAGGCTAAAGAGCATAACTAGGTATTTAAAATGTCTATATCTTATTCTAAATGCTATTTTCTATTCTTTATCTTTCTTTATGCGTATAAGATTATACGCTTCTCTTAGATCTAATGCAGTAAAGATCTCTGCATATAATAATTAATCCTATAGTTCTCTAATATTTAGTAAAGAGTATTAGTTCTTAATTATTATGTTATTAAGTCGTCTATAGTTAATATATAGTTATAGTTTTCTGTTCTTCTTTAGAATAAATAGAATAGAGAATTCTGCTAGTAATTTACTGCGTTATATAAATCCTTTCTTAAGCATTATATTAATATATTTCTATAAGATATCTAGTTCTTTCTACAATATCTTATAGATTAGTTAGAAACCTAGCGTCTTGCCTTCTTTAAGCTTAATCTTATAGTTCTATTTCTTATAATTAAGTAGAGCTTTAATCTCTAGCTCTTCTTTAAATAGTTTCTTTAACTCTTTATATTCTAAAGGTATTATAAAAGTTATACGTTTCTCTAAAACCTTTAATTTCTTATGTTAATTAAGGTAGTATCTTCTCTATAAGACTTCTTGCAAAGAGATATTATTAATAGTCTTCTTATCTGTTATTAAATGCTGCTAATATATAGGCTTTAGTCTAGAGATGCCTTTCTAGTTCGTAAACGAGAGTATCTAGTTAATCTAATCTATCTAAGAGTTGCTCTCGCGTAACTATAGAAGTCCTAGTATAATATTATAAGCAGCTAAGCTAAAAATATCTAGGTTAACTTTCTATTATCTATCTTAGATGTAGAGTGTTGTTAAGACTTTATATCTAATAACTAATTCTTCTAGCATTTATTGTCTATTTATAACATAGAGTAGATAGAATTATTCTTTCTAGAAGAGATAGAGCTCTACTCTTATTATAGCCTATCTAGAGACGTAATTTAACTATAATCCTAAATTTAATAATGCGTTTATCTATATTCTATTTATAACTACTAGAAGTTTAATAAGTCTACTTAAATTAGTAGCATTATAACTTCTAGGCTAATTCCTAGAGCTAAGCATTATTCTAAAAAAGATTCTTGCATATTCTTCTCTTTATTAAACTCTTTAGATTTAGAAGTTATTATATTACTATATGTTTCTATAGCGCTAAGGTTAAGGTATCTATAGTTAACTTTATTCTCTTAATATTTTTTGCATGCTTCTTGCAAGCATTAATGCTATAATAGAAAGGTATAACTTTTATTAATAAGTATCTTCTAGGTAGCCTTAAATTCCTTATTATATAAGTAGAATAATCTACTTATACGTTTGTTATAGAGATACTAGAAGTAGGCATACCTTAGGCAATTAAACTATTAATACTTATATTCTTAGTTTTATACTAGAAACTATAGTATATTTGCTTTTTCTTAAATATATATACTATATGCATTAGTCGTGCACGCAGTCTATAAGATCGTATAATGTTTAAGATTATAATAGTTCTGTAGGTATTTAATACTTTTTCTAGCTAAGGATATAATTTGTTATTATTGCTAGTATTCTGCTTTAGCTTTATTAAGCTAATCTTGCTATATAGGTTAACGTCTAGTTTTATTAATAAGGATTAATTCTTATCTATTGTTAACGATTCTTCAAACATGTTCCTATTATAACTTATTATCTAAGATCTAGGTTAATTCTTATAAAACATTAATATATCTTTATGTATATCTAGTGCTTTGTACTTTTTGCAAAGTCTTATTATAAGGTCTAAGCATTTCCTCTTAGTATTATTAAGCTAATATTATGCATAAGTAGTCCTTATAATCCTTCTAACTAGAGAAAACGTCCTAGTTAAGGCCTAGCTATAGTCTAATGCCTATCTCTATAGTCTATGCCTTATAGTATTCCTTCTATATTTAACATCCTATCTTAGTATATTAATGTCTTAGCGTTAGTAAGTCTAGTAAGATATAGATAGCTAATTTCTCTATTAAGAGTAGTTTATTATCTATATCGTGCTCTTCTTCCTAGTAGTTCTAAATAGTAGATACTCTATTTCTAGAGTGTAGTATTAATAGTTAGGGTTTAGCTATTTAGGAACATCTAAGTTAAGTTTCTTATCTGCTATGCAGTATTCTTCTATTTATCTATTATTGTAGATAATTATCTCTTTAGCAATTTCTTTATTAAGAGCTTATTATAGGATCTTCTAGGTTTCTAGTTTTAGCCTAGAGAAGTCTTCGCGTTGTTAATATCCTATTAGTAAGAAGAGGTTCTTAATAAAGTTTCTATTGCAAATTTCTTCTTAGATCTTAGGTAGTTGTGTATGTCTTTTCCTTAGTTCTTAAAGTCTCTTAATCTATTTTTCTTTAGACGCAGCGTTAGTTAAGACCTGTTCTAAGGCTTTGTTATCTATCTATTATAATAACTTACTATTCTTTAGCTTT
>NW_001884611.1:0-4148 GCF_000146915.1 Parastagonospora nodorum SN15 | reverse complement strand
GAATTCTAGAACCTTATGCTGTTTCTAGTAACGCTATCATCTATAGTTAGATTAAATATGTCTTCTATTATCTCTAGTCTAATAGTTTATATCTAGTTCTCTAGTTATTTAGAAGCTTTCTCTCTTCTAGAGCTAGCTTATATAACTTATTATTAACTCTAATAGCTTCCCTAAGTAAGGTTTTTAAGATTATTAATTATAGTTCTGCTACGTATAAGTTTAGCGCGTATAAAGTATTTAAGACCTTATTTATACATTCTTATAAGAGCAATATCGCTCTATTAGGTTTGCATAGCATACTATTAGAAAAGCGTAGTATAGTTAGTAGCTAACTTAGTTTATTTAAAGTATTAGATTTTTTATTCTGCAATTAAGAATTTCTTAATTAGAGAAAACACTTACTTAAGATAAGTTTTAAACACGTCTTAGCTTTCTAGTAAGTGCAGTAGTATGCTAGCATTATTAATGTTATTATCTATGTACGTTTTAAGGATAAGTAGCACTTATTTTTTTAGCATCTCTCTTTATATAAGTAGAGACTAAGATAACTTTATTATTATTATTAATCTTATCTTCTTTAATATAGAATAGTTAATTAAACTAGAGGATCTAGTTCTTAAGCTTATTATAGTCTCTATAGAAGTTGTTAGGCTTCTAAGCTTTAAGAGTAGAATATCTAATAGATCTAAGAGGACTTAGATATATCTATAGCTATATTACTTTGCATCTTAAGAGTCTTTAAAGTGTTAAAACCTATTAAGTAGCTAATAATTAGATAGCTAGTATTAAAGAGCTTAAGTTAGTTTTTGCAGATAGAGTAAAGTAGCACTAGATATAGAGGTAGAGTATACTAAGATAGTAAGAGTAAGCTTCTATAAAGAGTATAATATATTAGGTAACTTAAAGTACGAAGTTAAAGATACTAAACTATAAGAGTTCTATATTCTATCTATATACTATGCGTAATAGTTATAATAGTTTCTATTATATCTAGTGATAGTCTCTAAGTAAGCTATTACGTACTTCTATCTAGAGTAATAGTTGCATATATAACTAGCAATAGTTCTTAGCATAGCTATTATATACAGCTATATAGCATAGTTATTTTATAGTTATAGAGACGCTAGCTGTTAGCAGTTAGCGTTATTATTAGCTATAGTACTTTAAAGCAGTTGCCTAGCTACTGTTGCCTAAGGCTGTATGTTTTAAAGTTTGTAATATAGAGATAGTCTTTAATAGTAAGTAATAGTAGAGTATAGATATAGATATTAAGAGCTAATATAACTTACTCTAGGTTAAATAGAACTAATCTAGCGCTTTAAAACTTTTCTTAGATATTACTAAAAGTAATTACTGCGTTAAAGGCGCGCTTAAAGCATAGTAGAAACTTAAGTTTTATAATATATATAATCTAGTTATATATAAGCTCTTTAGCTTAGCGTCTATACGCCTTTTTTAAAGAAGCAAAAATAACTTATATTAAGAGGCTATAGAAGGTATAATAAGTAAGAAAGGTATATAGATAGTAATAATCTTATTATTCTTATAATATTACTAGAATTTAAGTAAGTTATAGCTCTTATAGCTGTTAATAATAAGCAGCTAATAAGCGCCTATAACTCTCTTCTTTATATACTTATTAAAGTGCTTTAACTACTGCAGACTAAGCTTATTTATTATCTAGCTATTCTTAGAGACTATAATAACTTAATTATAAGGTAGATTCTTCTTCTTATACTAAGCTAAGAGGTAGTAGTAGCTCTTAAAGATAATAAAGAGTAGAATAGCCTACTCTGTTGCGTTAACGCTCTAGATAACTATTATCTACTCTTAATTACTCTATTATACTATCTTTAGCTATTCTTATTGCTCTAAAGCTATAATAACTGCTCTAGTTAAGATCTAGCCTATTATAAAGCTAGACTTATTAAAGTTATATATATTATTATTAAGGATACTATGCTTTGCCTTTATATTCTCTATAAGCTAGAACTAGTCTTATATAACCTTAGAATTCTTGCAGAGAGCTCTCTTATAGTTATATTTATAATTAAACTTTGTTTAGAGCTTAGAGCAGCGTTTAATAAATATACTAGGCTAGTTTAAGCTAACTTAGCCTAGACTATGCTTAGCGTATAGAGAATTAGCTATATTAGCTATAGCTGCAAGCCTAGAAGAAAATCCACGCATAATTAGCTTAAGTATATGCTTAATAACTACGTTCTTCTTAGTTAGAGTTAGATTTATTAATTTCACGGGCTAGCAATCTGCTTAGAAAGATCGTCTAGCGCGTTAATAATCTAGAGTTACTTAAGATATATTGTAGATAGCTGCAGCGCGTTATATAGAGAGTATTATATCTTATTTAAGAGCTTAGAGAGCAGTCTATATCTTATATTCGTTAGAAGCATCTATCTAGTGCTGTTGTTAAGGCATTACGTAGATAGAGTAGTTTTAGTAGAGGCTTAGCAAAAGTAGCTTGCTAACCTATATAGCTTACTAACCTATAAGATACGTTAGTAGATATAACTGTATACTAAGGCTAAGATACTATTACTATATACGCGCTTTAATAGTAAGAAATATATAATATTAAGTAGCTATAGAAGGTGCAATAAGTGCATAAGTATATAGAGAGTAATAATCTTCTTCTTCTTATAGCGTTTCTAGAATTCTACTATATAATAGCTCTTATAGCTATTAATAATAAGTAGCTTATATACTCTAATAAGATATATATAAGAGTTAAAGTATTTAAGCTAAGTAAGCGCTAAATTATTATTTATCTAGCTAGTAGAGCTAACTTAAATAACTTAGTTATATAAGAAGTTATAGAACTAGTTTAAGATAAGAACTTTATCTATAAAGATAAAGAAAAATAAAATTATCTTCTCTATTATGCTAACGCCTTATACTAGTATAACTTATTTATAATTACTAAGCTAGAGCTTCTTTGCCTTTCTAGGCTTCTCTAAACTTATTACTATAAGCTAAGAAGATATCTTACTATATTAAGAAGCTAGACTTATTAAAGTTATATATATTCTTATCTATAACTCTATACTTCTCTTTTATACTTTAAACTAGTATAAACTAGAGCTAGATAATTACTAGGTCCTTGCAGGCAGCCTTACTAGTAATTATATAGATAGCTCTAGCGCTTATATAGCTTAGAAGTACGCTTAATAAAGTTATTAATTTAGTTCTTACTAATAGGCTTACTAGTGCGCTTTCTAAGTAGTCTATTAGCTATATCTTATATATCTGCCTTTAAGATAAGCAGACTGCGTATAGAATACTTAAGTATACGCCCTTATAATTACCTTCCTCTTCTTCTAGTTTTATTAAGCGCTTTATATTTAGCTTATAGTTATATTAAGGAGCATCTTTTAGCGCATTAGTTATGCACTATTATATAAAGAACGTTATAGACTATTATAGCGCAATTTTCGCTTTAAATCTGCTTTAATATAATATTAGAGATAGCAAGAAAATATATCTTCTTTAGTATAGAATTTCTATACGTTGCGTTATTAAGATATAATGCGTTATTACTGCGTAGGCGTTTTAGTAAGATAAACCTAACAACTTAGTTAAGTTAATAACTTAGTTATAAAACACGTTATAAAGAATTAGTTATATCTTAAAGAGTATATTAAGGTATATAGATACCTCTAAATTATTATGCTCTCTATATAGTTTTGCAAGAAGTTATCTACTATACTATATAATTAGTAGATATACTATTATTAACTATCCTTTAGTATTATCTATAGTTAATTTCTATTAGCACGTCTTAGAGGCGCTTATCTATTGCCTTATTAGGTCTATTTAGCTTAATTTATTTAAATTATAGCTATATTTCTAGCGTTATTAGTATATCTAATAATATAATATATCTATAGCATTAAGGAAAGAGCATAGCGCAGGCTTTAGCTTAATTTTTCTATAAGAACTCTCTAAAACGTTTTTCTTAAGACGCATATTATATTAATAGTTTAATTATAAATATAGCTCTATAGAGTTTTATTATAACTATATCTTATAGTATGCTATGCTAGCGTGCTTCTATTAATATTTATATATAAGTCTAACTATCTGCTATTTTGATCTAGAAGTATATGCTACTACGTTTATTCTTAAACTCT
>NW_001884612.1:3095-10721 GCF_000146915.1 Parastagonospora nodorum SN15 | reverse complement strand
ACTACGCTTCTATAGAGAAAGCGTTTTAAACGTTAGTAGTATCTAGAATCTGCTTAGTAGATAACTTAGAAAGCTTAGAGATTAAAATAATTAGCTTAGTGCTATAAAAGCTACTATTTAATCTACTTAAGCCTACTGCTTTATAAGAAAAAGAAGAATTTAATCTATAAAAGTTAGTTAGAGTAGCCTTATTTTTTCTCTTCTCTCTAGGCGCCTTTTTAGGCATAAGAGAAGTAGACATAAATAAGCTTATATAAGCTGCTTAAAGAGAGACTTAACTCTAGATTAGTAGAATACTAAATAGAGCTACTAGATATAGCTTAAGCTAGTTAAGAAGAGGTAGTATAACTAAGATAAATTAATTTCTTATTTATGCTAAGAGAGGTATTAATATAATCTATTTAGTTATTAAAAGTAACTAGAGCATTAAGATTAAAGCTAGCTAAGGTTAAAGCGCTCTTATTATTAAATAGCTTATTAAGCATATTAGTCTTATAACTAAAAAGCTTAGCTTACTTACTATGCTTAGATTCTAGAAAACTAGAGCTTAGACTAGAAAGATTACTAGTAGGCACTATAGTCTTATTCTTCTTTTTATTATCTTAAATAGAGGCCTAGTAGAAAGATATCTTTAAAGAGGTTATATTAGTTAAGAGTAACTTTCTATTAGAGCCTATTTTCTAACTAAAAGAATCTAAATAGAGTTATAAAAGCGTAAGTAGCGTAGCTTTCTTTATACGCTTAAAAGTTAGATTAGATATAGTAGTTTTAGATTAATTACGCTTAAAGCTAAATAGCTTATTATAACTAGTAATATACTTATAGATCTTATTTATAAGCTTATTTTGCTTATTAGTATACTTAGAAGTCTGCAAAAGATTAGTATAGAGCTGCTATATAAGATTAATAACTACTTATAGTTATAGTAACTATATAGCCTATAGCATAATTATATAAAGATATTATCTTAGTTACAAAGTAGTATAAGCTATAGTATAATTAGTATAAGAAGTAACTAAAATAAGATAAGAAATATGCCTTAGAATATACTGCTTAGAATTATAAGCAGTATAATAACTTAACTTACTACTCTTATTAATATATTTAAGCTTATTCTTAGTTAAGTTACTTAACTACTTAAGAATATAATTAGCGTAAGAGCTCTTATAAAGTGCACTACTAGAAGACTTTAATAAAGTATCTAGAGCTAGATTACTCTTCTTAGAAGCTAACTTCTACTAATTAATTTAAGCTAAGATGCGCATATCTTTTAAATCTAATATCTTAAAGAACTAAGCAGCGTAAGCATTCTTAAAGTTTTTCTTCTATGCTAGAGTAGCTGTTTTTCTCTTTTACTGCAAAATAGCTAAGTTAGCATAACTAATAGCCTAGAGTTTAAGGTAATTATAATATAGAGTATGCGCAAGATACTTAAGTATCTCTTAATTAGTAGAACTTACTAAAGCTATAGTTAGCAGATTAAATTCTTAAAGCTAAGTAGTAGAGTATTAAAAGATTATAAAGCATAGAGTAAAGATATTAATATTATACGCGCTAAGGCTAAATGCGTAAGTTAACTAATCTCTATAATAATATAATAATAAATAGATACTTACTAATTAAGCAATTAAGGGCAGAGTAGAAGCAGAGTAATAGCTTATTTATATGCATACTATATAACGTTATCTTAATTAAATAGAGCAATTAAGATAGAGAGTATATCGCAGTATTAATATTATAAGAATAGTAAAGTACTAATCTATATAACTAAGCTAACTAAGCTTAGAAAGTAGACTAACATTTCTCTGTAATCTATTTATATATTTAAGCTAGCTCTTCTAATATATTAGAAGAGTAGTAATTAATATAATCTTTTCTCTTAAGTTTGCTTAGCTACAACAAATAAGATAAGAAATATATCTTAGAATATACTACTTAGAATTATAAGCAGTATAATAATCTAACTTACTACTCTTATTAATATATTTAAGCTTATTCTTAGTTAAGTTACTTAACTACTTAAGAATATAATTAGCATAAGAGCTCTTATAGAGTATACTACTAAAAGGCTTTAATAGAGTATCTAGAGCTAGATTACTCTTCTTAGAAGCTAACTTCTACTAATTAATTTAAGCTAAGGCATATTTACTTTTTAAATCTAATATCTTAGAGAACTAAGTAGCATAAGCATTCTTAAGATTCTTCTTCTATGCTAGAGTAGCTATTTTTTTCTTTTACTATAAAATAGCTAAGTTAGTATAACTAATAGCTTAAAGTTTAAGATAATTATAATGCAGAGTACGTATAAGGTACTTAAGTACCTCTTAATTAGTAGAACTTACTAGAGCTATAGTTAGCAGATTAAATTCTTAAAGCTAGATAGTAGAGTATTAAAAGATTATAAGATATAAAGATAAGATATTAATATTATATGCGCTAAGGCTAAATACGCAAGTTAACTAATCTCTATAATAATATAATAATAAACAGATGCTTACTAATTAAGTAATTAAGATGAGAGCAGAAGTAAAGTAATAGCTTATTTATATATATACTGCGTAATATTATCTTAATTAAATAGAGCAATTAAGATAGAGAGTATATTATAGTATTAATATATAAGAATAGTAAAGTACTAATCTATATAACTAAGCTAACTAAGCTTAGAAAGTAGACTAACGTTTCTCTATAATCTGTTTATATATTTAAGCTAGCTCTTCTAATATATTAGAAGAGCAGTAATTAATATAACCTTTTTCTCTTAAGTTTGCTTAGCTATAACACTTAGTTATTAGTATAATTACTAGTTTAGTTAAATTATAATACATGCAGTTTATTAGCTTAATTATTTAAGATTTATATAAGCTAATAATAAGCTTAAATATAGACTATATAGCATTAATAACTTCTACGTAGCTAAAAGAATATTATAGCTATGCTACTTTGCTTATCTTATACTAACCTACTTCTACTAGATTCTAACACTATAAATATAAGTTAATAAAGTCGTCTCTATATAAAGTAGAAATTAGCATTTAAGATTCTAAGCAGAGAAGACAAACTCTTAGTAATAAAACTTTAGCTAAAAAGTTATATTGCTAATTACTATATATTACACTCTTAATCTAACTAGTATTACTATACCTTAGAGCTAATACTATAGTTAGTGCCTTTATAACAGTCTTTAATTATGCTTACTTTAGAGCTAGAATATAATCTATACTCTACTAACTAAGAAGTACTTTAACAATAATCTATTAAGAAGCACTAAATCTCTATTTTATAATATTTATAGTATATGCAGATCTAAGTATAATAACTGCAGTTACTAGCTCTGCTAAGTTATAGTTTCTTTATATAAGCACGTCTTTAGAAAGAAGTATATAGATTAACTTCTACGCAAATTAAATAAATATCTATACTATTATAGAGTCTAGTATAGACCTTTAATTACTTCTATAGAATCTAAGAATACTTTAGAGAATAATAAAGACTTTCTAAGCTTAGAACTATTATAACGTCTTTATATTAATATCTCTTCTATATAATACTATTTATTTTAGAAGAAAGTATATAAAGAGCTTATATCTTTAATAAACCTCTGCTAGATTAGAGAATATCTCTCTATTTCTATAAAAAGTAGAGATATTAATTATTTACAATAAAGGCTTTATAGACGCAAATAGATATTTTAGAGAACTAGAGCTAGAGAGAGAAAAAATACAGAGTATAATATAGAAAGGTATAGAAGTCTTTAATCTAAAGGTTTCTATAAAGTAGCAGATAGTCTATTATTCTTTATTCTATATATTATAGTTTAAAGAGTAGAAGAATAAGAGAAGCATAACTAATATAATATTCTACGCCTTACTTTTAGAGCTAGAGCAGCGTTTACATAAGATACTTAGTAAAGAGATATAGACTAAGAGAATAAAGAAAGAGGCTTTTAATACTATAGTGCTGCGCTAGCTAGCATCTTTAGTCTTTAATACTTATTCTATAATATTCTTGCAATTATACCTTTTAGTTACTTAAGTTCTAGATTCTAATTGCTTAGTTTTAGAAGTATCTTAACATTAGTTTAAGATAGAGAATATTCTTTCTAAAAGTTTTACTAATAAGATTATCTTTTATATTATCTAAACTTAACAAATTACTATAATTTACTACTATAACTTATCTAACATCTCTCTCTATATAGAGGAAAAACTAATAAGCTAAAAATAGCTAATTAGATATAGTATTATACTAAGTTATATACAAATACTATGCTTTTATTAGTTGTTTTTAGCTTATAGGTTTTTCCTCTATATAGAGAAAGATATTATCTAATTATTTCTTATATGCATAAACTTTTTAGACAAAATAAATATAACGCTATATTAAGAAAAATACCTCTTTGTAACTTCTTTTCTCTAGTTCGTTTCTTATTAAGAGTAGCTCTAATACTTATTATCCTTAAATTTTAACTCTATAAAGATTATAGTCTTATATACTTATAGCTTCTATTTTATATATGCTGCTTAACTATTATTCTACGCTTATCTCTATCTTATATAGCATAGGCTTTTTCTTAATTACTCTAGCTCTTATTAGCATACTCTATAGAAACTGCTAGGCCTATTACTTATTTATATTAGTAAACTTTATATAGCGTAATATATTTTACCTCTTAGTTATTAATACTACTTAGTTATCTACTCTACTAAAATAGTAATAACTCTATAATAATTACTTAATAACTATATAGTATTTTTATATAAAACTATATAAGTAGCTAGGTAATTATACTATATATTAATTTATCTTATAGCTCTATACGTAATATCTGCTGCAGGTAGATAGTACTTACTACTACGCTAGAGCTAGCCTATTATAATAAGACCTACTACTTACTATTTTAGCTATAGTATCTAATATTCGGCTCTATTTAGCCTATAACGCGCCTTCTCTAGTAATATACTATCTATAATTATTCTGCTGCTATCTATACTAAGTATTAAGAGCCTAGAGCTTATAGTTCTCTTCTACTAGTATAGTTACTAAGTTTATAGTAAGCTAATAACCTTTAATAAGCTAGAAGATAGCTATACTTATAGAGCTTTAAGAGTAGTAATAGAGTAGCTTATATATAAGCTAAGCTTACTACTTAAGCTAGAATATTATATAAGGCGTCTCTGCTATCTATATAGCGTTACTAGTAGCTGCTTAACTTAGTAGAGATAGTATTCTAATAATAGTAAGACTCTCTAGTATATGCTCTAAGCTATATAGAATTAGGCTAGTAGCCTAGAAGCTACTCTAGACGCTCTGCTAGAAGAATACAGCTAAGCGTATATATAGATAGATATATAGAAACTCTAACTTATTAATATAGTATATACTCTAGCAGGCTAGCTCTACTACTTTATATCTATATACTTTCTTAAGAGAAGAGAAGTAGCTAACGTTAAGTAGCTATAGTAGATAGCTTATATAGGCTAGCATATAAAGCGTAGTAATATTATTCTCTATATAGTACTAGTTAAACTTAGGCGTATAGTAGCTACTATAGCTATCTAGAATTAGCAGCTAGTATATACTTACTATTCGTATAGTAGTATATCTATTAAAGTGCTATAACTACTTAAAGCCTAGCTTATCTCTAGTCTAGCTATTATCTAAGATAGTAATTATCTAGCTATTAGATAGCTCTATATACTAGCTGCGTTAGTAGAGCTTAGCAGCTAGAATAATTAGTAGTAGAATAGCCTATCTAGACGCGTTAATATACTTAATTATTATAATCTAGTTTTAGTTACTAAGCTGTATAGTTACTGCTCTATCTATTAAGTCTAAGCTTATAACTATCTTAGACGTAGCAGTAACACCTATTATAAAGCTAGTCTTATTAAAGTTATATATATCTATATTATATATACTATACTTCTAGCGTATAGCCTATACTAGCTTAAACTAAGCTTATATCTTAACTAGATTCTTATAGTAAGCGCGCTAGCTATAGAGCTTTCTATCTTACTTTATCTAAAGCTTAGATTAGCTCTTAATAAAGTATAATATCTAGTTCTTACTAGTAGAAGATAGAGATAGATCTTAGCTATATATAGTAAGTAGAGCGTTAGCTATGCAGCATACGTTAATAATATATAGTAGAAAACTACGCTAGTTAAGGCTAAGAATCTACTATATAAGAGTCTCTTACTTAGCTTTATCTAGCTTCTATCTATAGGCGTATATAGTAGGTCTAAGCTATTATCTATAGAGCTAGTTAGAAAGTATTATTCTAGAGACGCTATATAGCTTAGTAAGCTAGCGTAGACTTTTTACGTGCCTAGTCTTATACGCCTAGACTACTAGAAGTAATCTAGCTTTACTATTAGTAGATATAAGCTATTATTATAGCTCTATTATAGTTATAATAAGATGCGCTAAGCGCGTTTTAGTAAAGTAGATAACTAAGTAGTATTAATAACTAAGAAGTTAAACATATTACTATATAGGTTATATAATATAGGTTATCTTTACGCATAGTAGAAAGTAGAGTTAGAATTTAATAGTATCTATGTTTATTACTACTTTGCTATATAGCTTATATATCTAGACCTAACTAAGAAATACTATTAAAACGCTTTTTTAATAAGCTTCTATATTAATAGTTTTAAGCTCTTCTATTTTCTATTATACTATAGTGTAAATTCTTTATCTACTATAAGCATCTTTAACTATGCTTCCTTCTCTAGATTAGAAGATAGCAAAGTATTAATCTTTGCTACTAAACTTATATATCTTTTACTTAACTAGCTAAGTATATAGCTAATTCTAGAGAGAGCTCTAGCATATATTACTTATACTTTTATAATCTCTACTTACTTTGTATAGAGACTGCTTATATTCTCTAAGATATTAAGTACTAGTAGGTACTACTAAACGCAAATACTATTAAGTGCCTTATAGCTTTATAGTGCCTACTTATATATCTGCTCTGCTTTATCTAGCTTATCTTAGTCTACGTAGAGATTACTTAGCTTATCTATAGTATTAAGAACTATCTCTTACTTCTTATTCTTATTTACGTCTCTACTACTACTATTCTTAGCTCTCTTATACTAAACTATCTTGCTCTTAACTATCTATCTAGAGTATACCTACGCATATAGAGAAAGTTAGCATTATAGAGTAGCATAGTCTTAAGTAGAGCTCTCTAGTAAAGCCTAACTAATAGTAACTACTACTAGTTAACTTAGCTTTGCTATAAAACGCTTACCTTGCGCGTAATACGCTTACTAGTATACTACTAAATATATTATATAGTTTACTATCTCTATTATCTCTATTATCTCTACTACTACTTTAACTAGTAAGTAGCTGCGCAGCAGCTATATTGCTCTACTAAACTTAAGTTTATTACTTATAATATCTCTAATCTACTCTAATAGTATCTTTAAAGCTATAGTAGACCTTATATATACTACTGCAAATAAGCTATACTATAAGTTCTTATTATTTAAGAACGACTATAGAAGTAGTAAGTTAGCTAAAGCTTTATGCCTATTATAGATTATCTAGTATAAGCTCTGCACTGTATTATCTATACGCTGTAGTCTAAGTAGTCTATAGTAAGGGTAT
>NW_001884612.1:0-2100 GCF_000146915.1 Parastagonospora nodorum SN15 | reverse complement strand
ATATTATATATTTCTCTTAATAATTCGCGCAGTTGCACTCTAGTCTCTTCCTATTATCTATTAGCTTTTGCCTCTATATTATATTAGGCATCTTATCTCTCTCTTATTAGCCTGTATATCTTTCTTATTACTATAACTAGTTCTGTACTTATCTATAGTAAGAATATTATCTTCTTACTTCTCTGCGCAATTATAGTCTTCTATTAATATATTATATTATTGCTGCTTATTATCTATATATTTTATAAGAATATTATTAATGTTAGTGTTATAATAGTTATCTAGCATAGTAACGTTAGATCTAGAGTTTTTAATATAGTTTGCGTATATAGCTATTTATTATTTTAAAGTATCTTAAATAAGAAGATAGCGTATCTTGCTTAGCCTTTTCTACTTCTTGCAGATAGCGTTATAATTATCTATACTATATTAGCTATTATTATTTAGTGCTATTATAATATACTCTCTATAGTATAACTATAGAAATAGATTATCTTTCTCGTTCTATTATTATAGTACTCTTTAATAGCATTATATAATACTATGCCTATAAGCGCTATTATATTAGCGCTTAGAAACTAAAACTTATTCTAGTTTTCTGCTATAGCACTAATACTCTATTTTCTATTATTATAGAACGCTTATGCTATAATAGCTATAATTGCACTATTTAGAAACTAGAGTAACATAGGCTATTACTCTATAAGCTAATGCTATTATATTCTAGATTAACTTATATTTCTAGAATCTTAGCGTAGATAGATAAAATTCTAGAGCAGCTTACTTAGTTTAAGAACTTATAGTTTAAGATAGTTTAGAGTATATGCAGCTATAACCTCTATACGTGCTTATCTTATTATATGCGTCTATAGGTTGCTATATATATCTAATATCTAATAAGTACTATTAGCTATAGTTATAGATAGTCTATAACTATACTTACTTAGCAAGCTATACTTCTATAGAGCGTAGTTACTATAGATAAGTAGACTAGTAGAGGCGCTATTTTCTAAGCCTCTAACTATATATCTAGTATTAGCTATGCAAATATACTTCTATAAGCGTCTAGCTATAGATTAATAGGTATACTATATAGCATTATTCTATTATTTATTAATAACTATAATAATAATATTATCTAAGCCTTATTAAGTATACTTTTATATTTAAGTTATACTAGTTCTCTTATCTAGCGTATTTATATTCTCTATAGTATTTAATAAAATAGATTTACTAGATAAGATAGTAGAAGAAAGGCTTATATATATAAGTTAATATAAACTACTTTAGTAATTATAGTATCTTTGCTTATATTGCATAGAATATAGTACGATTCTTCTATATTTAAGAGATATACTACGTAGTAGCAGTATTCTATTTTAGTTTATATTAACTAATTATTTTTATTTTAGCTTAATATCTAGTCTCTATAGATTAACTAGTGCGTAAGAGTGCAGGCGTCTCTTTATTAGAACTAGTATATCTTCTAGATTTATAGATTTAAGACTATATAGAAGTTACTAAGTCTTATAAGTTTAATTATAGTATAGTTTCTTATAATAAAGATAGTAGAGTTGCGACTTTGCATAGTTCTTAATTTCTATAATTCTTAGTCTTGCTATTATGTATTAGTATCTATCTTTAATATAGACTTTTATACTTTCTTATATCTAACTAAGTAGCTATGCTCTCTTTATAGAAGATAGTGCTATGCTACTATGCACCTGCTAATTTCTTATATTCTTTACTATAATTATGCATTTTTCTATATAGTACGTAAGTTTATACTAGTAAAGAATTACGTTTAGTTTATAAAGAATTAGTTATATCTTAAAGAGTGTATTAGAGTATATAGATACCTCTAAATTATTACGCTCTCTATATAGTTTTATAAGAGGTTATCTGCTATACTATATAATTAGTAGATATACTATCGTTAACTATTCTCTAGTATTATCTATAGTTAATTTCTATTAGCACGTCTTAGAGGCGCTTATCCATTGCTCTATTAGATCTATTTAGCTGCATTTCTTGCAATTATAGCTACATTCTTAGCATTATTATGACCTGATAACTACTAATATATCTACAGCATTAGAA
>NW_001884613.1:6337-10534 GCF_000146915.1 Parastagonospora nodorum SN15 | reverse complement strand
TTTATAAGCTATTAGAGCTTATTAATTATTATAAATTATTAGAAATTAATATTAGAGTTCTAAACCTTAGATTTTAGTATAGCAGAGCTAGGATAGTACTGGCTATAGTTAGATACAATAGTATTATATATACTATAGCTATCTCTAGAGTTAGATAGTACCTCTAATTCGATATTTTACCTATCGTCTATTATTTGCTACTGTTGCAAGTGTTATATAACTATTTTTATAGTTATCTATTATTACTTAATAGCTATCTTTCTATTTATAGAGAGTAGTAGTTATTTATCTTTATATTACCTACTACTTTCTTACAGCAGTTAGTATATTAATATATAGCGTATTTAGAAGCTAGTAGAGTTTTTAAGTATTACTCTATAATAATTAGCTTAGATAATAGCTTAGTATTATGCAGGCTAGCAAATGGGTATAGATAACTTACATATAGGTATAAGTTAAAGTATAGTTAAGTATAAGTTAACTAAGGTAAAGTTAATGCTAAGACTATATAAGTTAGAGTTAAGTATTATATAATAAAGTTAAGTCTAGGTTAAGTTATCCTACTATAAAGTTAGGTTATAGTTAAGTTTTAGAGTACCTAATAAGTTATAAGTAAACTAAGCTTATTTTAGAAAGACGCATATGTTATTTATCCTATATAATTATTACGTTAATTCTAGGAGATATATATGTTATTTATTCTATGCAATTATTATATTATATTTTTAGTTAAAGTAGTAAATATTATAATTAATATAGAAAATATATTATTTGCTAACTATACTATTATTATGCTTCTTTATTACGCTTATTAGCGTAGCATAATAGCTTTACTTATTTCTATAATAGCTAGGCGCAACGCAAAAGAAGTACTAGAGCTCTATTATATAATACGTATATTATTATCTCTATCTTTTTCTATACTACTTTAATATGCACTTTTACTCTTATTTAGCGCATAAATAAAAGGTAGTAATATAAGAAGATTATCTATCTTCTTATCTAGTAGCAGAGTATTATCTACTAGAGATAGAGAAGGTAATAAGTTACTTATTACTAAGAAAGTAAGTATAGTTAAATTCTTCTCTACCTTAATATCTATATACTTTTTCTTATTTATTATCTTATACTTAAGAATTATAATATCTTAGATAGACTAGGCGTTTAGTCTATGCTAGCAATCTCTAATTATTTCCTTTTTATAGTATTAAATACTCGCTCTATGCTAATCTGCGTAATCTGCACTGCTAGTATATCTTTAGTAACTTAAGTAAGCTAAAGAATATAAACTCTTATTTAATTTCTACTATGCTAGTATATTAATGCTATCCTTATTATTAGAAAGCTTAATTATAGACGTTATAAGATAAGATTCTCTTTTATCTTACGTAGACAGAGGCTTATCTTTAGTAGTAGCTAAGAAGCTACTAGATAGTAACTATAAAAGTAATAGTAGCTTATAAAACTACTTTAAAGGTAATTATTATAAGTTATTTATTAGTATAGGCATAGAAGTTCTTGCTAGTAGAGCATCGTAGCATTTAAGATATTACAGGAATAGTTCTTAGTAAGTATATTTATAGTATAGCTCTTATAATAAGTTCTAGCACTATAGCAAGTTAGCACTATAATAAAATAGGCATAATAAATATACCTCGTATACTATAAGCTTCTTGCCTAGATCTAATATAGTTACTATATTAAAAATAACTCTTCTCTTATTAGCTATTTAAGAATAATACTTCTTTAGTTTCTCTTAACTCTTTTCTGCAGCAGCTCTAATAACGTCTAGCTATAGAGTACTATTTACCTTAATACTATTCTCCTTTAGGCTAGATTTAATATTATCTAGAAAATTAAATAGCTAGTTATATATAAGCTATATATTATTAACTTAAAGCGCGTTATTCTTGCTAAGTGCAGACGTAGCTTCTTTAAACTTACTAAGTAGGTACGATAATTAACTATATATGCCTCTTACTTACTTAGTTCTAGCTTAGAGCTTTTAAAGATCTCTCTAATTAACGTTATTATAGCTATAAGAATCTGCCTAGAGAGCAGTTAGTCTATAAGTAATCTTACTCTCTAGCTATCTATTAATATATAGTTGTAATTAGATTACTTGCTTATATATATTATATATAGAATTCTATCTTATACTATTATTATATATTATAGATAGATAAGCTATTAGAGGTAATTCTAATTATAAGGCTATAAACTGCTTAAAATGCTAAGGCGATAAATTAATAGCTATATAGCAAGCCTAGATTAGTATAGATATTAGTACGTAATAAAAGCATATAATAAAGAGTAATCTACTTTATAAAGTAAGTTTAAGACTAATATCTTAGTATATATATTCTAAATATGCTACTGCTGCAGTCTCTAAGCCTTCTTAATATTATAAGATACTACTAGCTTTAGATGCTTAATAATATTCTATACTATAAAGTTAATTATGTAGGCAAGATATGCAATTATATTCTCTTCTGCGTCTTAGATAACGTTATTCTCTAGAAGCTATTACTCTAAGTTAGAGGTAAGTATACTATTATTTCTTATATTATTGCTTATAATAGCTAGAAGTTTTATAGTTATTTAAGTAGACTTAAGAGTCTTTATAAGCTTAGTTACTATAGCAACACTAGTATAGCTTCTATAAAGTAGAATAAAATTAAGCAGCTCCTTAGTAAGCTGCTAGTTATTATTAATATAGTAACTAGTAATTACAAGAAATGCTAGATAATTATCTACTATCTACTTATCTAATATAATAGATAGCTTTATCTTTATGTCTATAGAAAAAAGATATTATACCTTAGTAATATTAGCTTATTCTATAATAGCCTTGCAGAGTTTATAATAGCTTATTATTATAGTATCTAGCTAGAGGAAGTATATAAAGCGTTTAAACGAGACTTAGTTAACTATGCAGAAGAACTAGTTATTATTAATAAATACGCAGATAAGCTTATACTTAAATGCATTAGTTAAGTAGAGTATAATAAGATTTTATTATTGCTATTATTTTATTAAAATTTAAGTCTTAGTTATAGAATAGATAGAGATATTAACGTTATTGCATAAGTTTAAGGCTTTATAGTTAAGAAGATAAGTTATGCTAATTATTTAGATAGCTAGATATTATAGAATATACCTATAATTAAGATAGTAAACGTATAGTTAGCTAGTGCTAATATAAGTATACTGCCTAAAATAGGTTTATATAATAGCTATACGCATAGTAGAGTTCTAGCATAGATTTCTAAGTTCTAACTTCTTTCTGCTATAACGAGTATTATTCTACTAGCTGTTCTAAGCTATAAATAACTTTATATTAGTATCTAGTTTAGGTTAATAGAGAATCTAGAGCATAGTTATATTACCTTCTTATTAGAGAGAGAAAGCTCTAAGCTCTAGCCTATATAGGATTTCTAAAACCTCTAGAAATAATTTAGTAATATTAGCTAATAGAATAGATATTCTTATAATAATAGAATATAATAATATAAGAGTAGTTATATTTATTAGGCATTATATAAGTAAATAGATTTTTAAAATTATATAGACTATAAGTTAAAATACTAAGTTATAAGTTATTAATAATAAGTATAAAGTAGATATAGACATATGCATAGATATACTAAACTCTCTACGCTTACTTAGCATAATATATATTAGTAATTATATTATAGGCATATAAGAGTTATAACTCTCTACGCTTACTTAGCATAATATATATAAGTAATTATATTATAAGTATATAAGAGTTATAACTCTCTGCGCTTACTTAGCGTAATATATATTAGTAATTATATTATATGCGTATAAGAGTTATAGTTAGTATATTAATATACAGCGTATTTAGAAGCTAGCAGAGTTTTTAAGTATTACTCTATAATAATTAGCTTAGATAATAGCTTAGTATTATACCTCTAAGCTTATGCTTTATTTAAAGCACTAGCTATTTTAGAACTTAGCTAGTCTAAGAACTTCTTAAAGTCTAATATCTCTTTAATTTCTAATTCTAAATTCTTATTCTTAATTACTATAGCTTCTTCTATACTATCTATCTTAGACTTTTCTTCTTTACTTTTATTCTTCTTACTAAGCTTACTATCTAGTCTATAGTTATCTAGAAGCTTACTTAAGTACTTCTTTAAGCTTAAATTTCTTCTTATTCTATATCTTTAA
>NW_001884613.1:0-5149 GCF_000146915.1 Parastagonospora nodorum SN15 | reverse complement strand
AGTGCTAGAAGAAAGCGCAGACTCTAAACTATTAGCTTATAAATTATTATAGTTTATTATTCTATATCTAGCTCTGCATAGGAAGTAGCAGACCTAAAACTAGAGCTTTTTGCTACTTTTGCGCTAGCAGAGATCTGCGCACGCTAGTAGATCTATGCAGATATTTAAATTATTAAGGGTTTTCTCTATATACTACTACTATAACTTCTTTAAATTTCTTAATATATTTTAATATATCTTCTTAAGTATTAGCCTCTAGTAGCAGTAATAATAAGAAAGAGACTTCTATTATACTTACTTTAGCTAAGATTCCTACGCTTACTAATATTAAAGATTCTTAAATTAGCAGTAATAAGAACTCTGCTAATAATAATAAAGAAGAAGAGTTTAATAATAATCTTAAAGAGTAGCCTCTACGTTAGAAGAAAACTTTAAAAACTTCTAAGTTAAGAGTTAGCGCTGCTAAGGCTAAGAGAAAGAGATTAGCTAGAGTTAGTAGTAAAGAGCCTAGAAAGAACCTTACTTTTATAGCTGCGCGCAAGAAACTTATTATCTCTAAACTTAGTACTAAGCCTTTAATAAATACTAAGACTAGAAGAGCTAAAGCTAGTAGCAAGAAGGCCTATTACTATAAGCTAGGTAGTACGTTATTATAGCTTATTATTACGTCTAACTACTTACTATATCTAGCTATATCTCTAAGACAGATCTATTAATATTAGAAGTTAATAGAAATACTTATTTCTAAGGCTCTGCTTAACTGCCTTATTAGAGAGATTACTTAGTAATATAGGCCTAATTTTTAATTTTAGAGAGTTATAATTAACGCAATTTAAGAGATATTAGAGGCTTTTCTTATTAGCTACTTTAAGAGTATATTATATTATACTTTAATTAATATATGCTAATATCTCTAGACTATAATATTAATGCAATATATACTAAGCGCGTTACTATTTAGAAAAAGGATAGTAAGCTTGCTATACGCTACTACTAGAAGCTACTTATATTAAACCTATTTATAAGCTATACTAGCAGGTACTTATATAAGTATAGAACTAAAACTTTATATAAAGTATAGTAAGCTTACTATATACTACTATAAAAAGCTACTTATATTACTACTATTTCTAAGCTATAATAGCAGGTACTTAAATAAGTATATAAAAGTCTCTATAAGTCTAAATATAGATGCAGTATAAGCGCTAGCTACTTTCTCTATATAATTAAGAAGTTTAGAATATAAATATATCTCTACTATAATAAATAACTATAATAACTATTGCCGTTGCTAAAATATTACTTCTACTATAAAGAAAAAATTGCTGACTAAGACTTATATATACCTATATACTATAAACTTAACTATAACCTAAATATTCGTAACTATAACCTAACTTATACCTATTCTAGCTAGAAAGTTTAAGTATAGGTTAGGTTAATTTAGAGTTTATATTATATAATACTTAACTATAACCTAACCTATACCTATTTGCTACTCTGTAAGTATCTTAGTTTAATCTTCTTACTATTAAGTAAACTTTTTCTTTTCTTAACGCTTTAAGCGTAGTTCTTCTTTACTTCTTATATAAATATACTAGATTAAATAATCTTTTTAGAGTAGTAAGTAGTTAAAAAAGCCTCTTTTTGCTCTGCTTAAGCTTTCTTAGTCTTAAAGGCTCTTTTTAATAGTAATTAAGCTAATGCTATTATACCTTATTACTATTAACTATAACTAATTTAACTATATTCTTAAGGTTTAAAAGCTACTTAAAGTAATTAAATTATTAATAAGTAAGAGCTTTAGTTAGTCTATCTGCTAGCATTTTCTTTATTAATAAGTACTCTACTAAGAATAATTCTTTTATATATTCTTATCTAAGCTATATATTTTATATATTAATATATTAAAGATAGGTAGTAATTTACTTATTTTAACTAATAATAAGTCTAATTATTTACTAGTTATTATACTAGATTTTCTATAAATTGCTTAGATTAAATATAAGTTTATTAAAGAATCTTTTTAAGGCTATAGTTTCCTTTATAATATGCTTAAGTATAATAAGCATAGCCTTAGTTATAGAGGTTATTACTATACTTTGCCTAGTAGCTTTTTATAGAATAGCTTCTCTAAAGAGCATAGCTATATATCTATAAGATAAGCGCTAGATAATTAAGTTATCTATAAATAATACGTCTCTATATATTATAAGATTAGAACTATTATAATTGCTATATTAGATCGCTTCCTATTATATATAATATAGATATATAATAACTTAATTAATTATGCTTATATGCGTTTAGCTAGGATTAGTTAGGTAGTGTAATAGCTTTAATACTGCAAAAGCTATGTCTGAGCGCAGTATTATTATAGTATATAATGCTAATCTAACCTTTTCCCTAGTAAAGCTTAACTTCTTACTTAGTAGCTTCTTTCTTAAACTTCTTAAGCTCTTCTAATAGTAGAGAAGTAGCTAGAAAGGTTCTATTAATTAAGTTAAACTTCTTTATAACTTTCTTAATATAGATATTATAAACTAGCGTAATTATTCTCTTTTCTTAGTTTCTAATAATTCTTATACCTAAGAACTACTCTGCTAGCTCTTATTCTTATATCTTATACTTTATAGTAATCTTAATCTATAAGTCTTTTATAAAAGCTTTATAAGCTTTATAATATAGTAAAAGAATATTATTAATATAGAAAAGTATTAGAACTTTCTTATCTTTATTAAAGAAGAAGCAGAGTTTTTCTTTTAATAAGATAAGGCTTAATAATTAGAGTATTTCTAAGAACTTCTTATACTATAGCAGTAGTAAGTCTCTTATACTATAAAGTGCTTAATTAAGCCTAACGCATATTCTAGATTTCTTAAAACTATTAGAAAGCTTATATAGTATAGAGTTCTTTTTTATAATTATTGCATTAAGAAATGCTCTTATTATATTATTTTATATAACTTCTAGATTAAAGTAAGCAGCTATAGCTATTACTACTTAAAATAATCTTACTACTAAGATAGTAGCATAGATTAAATTAAGCAAGTCTTTTTCTTAAAGATCTTCTTATATAACTATACGTGCTTTGCACTTAAGTAGTATACTATCTTAATTAAACTTATAAGTCTAAACTTACTTTAATAGAATTAGTTAGATTATTACTTTGCTTATTAGCTAAATTATTTAGGTATCTTTCTTGCAAAGCTATTTAATCTCCTTATCTTATTACAGCTTTAAACTATATCTTATATTTATATTAGAGAAATTATTTCTAAGTCTTAGGTAAGTCTAGAAGCTTATTTTAGTATAGTTAGGTTAACTTTAGTATTTAATTAGTTAGAGTAGCTACTATAATTATAGTGTTTATAGATTTATAACTCTTTTAATTATTCTATGCTCTTCTTATGCCTAGTAAGAAGATATTCTAAAAGTTAGCTTATAAACTATTATTATTATCTAGATTAGTAATTAGTATATATACTCTAGTACCTGCACTCTCTATTTAGTTATCTTAATTACTATCTTTCTTCTTTCTGCGCAAAAGCAGGTAGATACTTATCTCTTAATTATTTTCTAGTGCTTTACCTTATTATCTTTAGCTTATTCTCTAAGTGCGGCAGAGTTTATAGCTCTATTATATCTAGATTAGAAGAAGTTATTTACTATAATTACTAGCATGCTTAAATAAGCAACTTATCTACTTTATCTAGAGTATTTAAGTTAAGTTCTCTAGATTAAGTAGCAGAGCAGGTAATACGCTATAGTATTACTCTCTATAATCTAATCTAATTACTAGAGTAAGATAGGCTAGCTCTACTAGCTAGATGCATCTGCTATTAGCTATCTTCTTCTATACTTTAAGTATTAAGCTCTAAGTTTCTCTCTATATTATCTAGCTTAAGTATAGATTCTAGAGTTATAAGCTAATTTTAATCTTTTAGAGATTCTGCGTAAATTCTTAGTTAATTGCTAGCTATGCTATTATCTTACGCAGTTTCTTTCTATATAACTCTCTAATTATTTAGTTAGCTAGCTATCTAATTAGTTTATACACTTAGTTTACTCTTAAGATTATTTCTAGTATCTCTTCTAATCTTATTAGTTTGCTGCTCTTCTAAGTATAATCTATTCTTAATAAGAAAGCCTAGATTATCTAGCTTACTATTATATAGGATATTAGCAATCTTAAGCGCTAATTTCTTTTCTATATTCTTATTATTCTTTTCTTAAAAGAAATAACTTTTATTAAATCTAATATTATAAGTTATAATAACCTAGTTAAGCAAAGAGATCTATATTCTATAGATATTTAAGGCTTAATAGCCTACTAAGTATCTAATATAACCTCTAGAGTTAGTTTTAAAAAACTAATATTTTATACTAGCTACTTAATCTAAATTTAATAGATAAGCTTAACAGCTATACGCATATATACTACTCTAATCTAGATATAGATTAGCTGTTCTTAATTAAATAATAGCTAGTTTATAGTACTTAAAGTATTATTAAAACTAGGAATTAAGAACCTTATCTAGTAATTAATATCTATGCAGTGCTATTAGGCTTATTCTATAAAGCTAAGTAGCTATATCTAGTATCTTTAGGCTAAAGCTTATTAGGCAGATTTACGCTTATATGCATTTTTATTACCTTTATAATTATTTTCTATTCTATACGCTTAGCTAAGCTATTTAGCTTATAAGTATAAGATAGAGTAGCTTTAATAGCAATTCTTATTTTTATCTGCTTATTTCTTAAATCTTAATTATTCTCTCTATAGTTGCATTGCCTAATTACTATCTTAGTATATCTTTATAATTAAAAGGTTATATTTTATTCTTACTCTCTAGTAGTATCTTTTTAGTAACTTTTATAATCTTAAGTAGTAACTTTAATAGAAGATTATTATTCTTAATCTTTCTAGAATAATTATTCTTTTATTAGTAATAACTATTATTCTCTTAATTATTCTAAATACATATTAAATAAGATTCTATAAGATCTAATAGAAGAGTTAAGATAATCTCTCTTTTAGTCTTCTTAAGATTATCTATAAGGTATATGCTATTGCATAATATTTATAATTAATTCTCTTAATACTAGTAATCTAAACGTTTTATGCATATTTAGTTAGAGCTTATAG
>NW_001884614.1:6971-10198 GCF_000146915.1 Parastagonospora nodorum SN15 | reverse complement strand
AGCGTTATAGGCATAACTACCTACGCGAGGGCGATAGTGCTTTTAGCTATTATAGGACACGTTTACTTTAAGAACTAGATAGAAGTGCGAAATGCCTAAGCAGAAGGGTCTTATCCTTTAACGCTAGACCTTAATAAGCAGCTATAATAATGACTAGTTAGGGCGTGCAGCTAATGCCTAGAAGAACGAGGTAGTTGCATATAGATTCTATAAACTCTATATTGTGCGACCTAAGCGATCTGCTAGTTATAAGGTTCTGCATCTTTAGTAACTCTCGCTCTAGAGAATATAGGCATACTAACGAATAAGGAGGTAGTAGAGATGCAAACTAATACTGCTACTGCTCTTGCTAATAAGCTTGCTGCTGTTAATAAGTTAGTTAGACTACAGACCTTTACACTAAAGATCCTAGAGCACGTAGAAATAGTTTACTAGATAATAGCAGAGGCAAATATGCCTGCTGTGCACTCTAAGGCTACGAAGCACTGTCTAGCACTGTTAGCAGCATAGTTTGCGTTAGTCTGCAGCTTCGGAAAGGTAGATAGGCATATATTTAGGGCTAATAATACTATAAGCGTTATAGTATAGCGAACAATTACGCGCAAAGGCATCCTTTAGGTAGAAATAAATATAATACTACTTTCCTAGTTATATTACTGTATAAGGGCAGACTATATTTAATAAATTTTATAATTTGCAAGTTAGAGGGCACAATTATAGCTAAGTTTTATAAGGATCTTTAAAAGTATAACTAAGGATACTAATAGAAAGCATAGGCTCTGTCTAGAACGCAGCAGCGCCAGTAGACAAAGTAATAAGGCAAATATACTTATAAGACGTATAATAGAGTCTACGCGTTAACTGCAAAGACCTTATCTCTCTAGCATTCTTAAACTTTGGATATCAACAGCTTAGTAATAAATAGGCAATAGCGCAACGTAGTCGCTAATATAAGGTGCAGCGCAGACTAATTTAAGGCGTTAGATAGTATAAGGAACTAACTGCAAAAGGAGCAAAGGATACGCTAAAGGTTTGCGTAGAAAAGAATATTAAAGATAAGCGACTAATAGGCTAATCTAATATCTATTATTAAGAGTAAGTTCTTTACTTCTTTTTAAGGCTATAAACTACCAAGGTTCCTTAGCATAGTAGAAGACGCTAAGCGACAGTGCAGATAGGTCTTCTTATAAGAAGGCCTTAGACCTATAGCAATTAGCTTAAAATAAATCTTTAAACGCTCTAGAACTAAAGCAATTGTAGCCTATCTTTCGCCTGCTAAATTAAGGGCAGCCTAATTTAAGGCGATTAGCTGCTATGTTATTCGCGTAATAGCAAAAAGCGCAGAGGATATATTTAACTATCTAGGCAACGAAAACTGCTATACAGCGAATCTAGATATCTTGCTTGAAGCGAGCGCAGAGTTTGAATACATTAAGAGTATATATAAGACTCTTAGTACCTTATAGCTATGATACTAAACCTAGAGCTCTGCTACTAAAGAGGACGGGAAAGTAGCTAGAACGCTACTACTGCTAAAGAAAATCTATCCTAATACTCTTATATTGTTATATAAACTGGTTGTGCAGGCAGTGACGCAGTTAGGCTTAAGAAAGAAGTTCTATAATAAGAACGTCTTAGTTATGCTAGAAGGTATAATATAGCAAGATATTAACTATAAGCCTGCTAAATAGAGAGATCTAGTTAGATCTTAGATTATAGTTGCTTTAATAGTATTCGTAGAGGTAACTATACTAATAGAAGCTACGCACGCTCGTTATTATAGAGCTGTAAGATAGATAGAATATACTAGACTAATTTATGTTCTAAGAGTATTGACTTAGTTAGCTAGGAGACTATAGTTAAGGCCTAAGTAAGCAGAGTATAAAAATAATTTTGCGGGATAGACTATAGAGTATAAGATCTAAGGTCGTAAATCTGCGCGTAGACTAGCAGCAATTTAAGCCTATTCTTATAAATTTAGAAGCGCTCTCCTAAGGTCTAGCGCACTAATAGAGATAGTTCTTGATAGTGCTTAATAGTGCTTAACAGTAGCTAGCTGTATAAAACGCAGGACTAGCATAGTAATAGAATAATGCTTATATTATAAATAATATTAATAAAGCTCTTTCTAGTAACATGATATATGCTTTCTTTATTATCTGCTTATAGTACGTATCCTTGCTAGTAATGACGAGATAATAGAACTTACGACTATTATTGCGAAGCCTTAGCGCTTAGAGAGTGTCCTTGCGCTAGTCGTGCTCTTCTGCGCTATAGTTCTGCTCTTTGTCCTATATAAAATAGAGAGCTTGCTTCTAATGCAGATATAGCTCTGTCTTAATATAACTAGACAGCTCTTGCGTAGGTACTTTATCTAATTTACTAATAACTATATTGAAAACGTTAGCAACGTTAGCCTAGATCTTCATTAACGCTTTGCAAGAACGTAGATACTGCCTAGTTCTCTAGGTGTTAGCTCTTGCTAGGTGAACTAATTAGTCTAAAAGCTAGGATCTATTGCTTAGATCTGTGTAAGAGAGTTGCTATCTTATAGGTTATAGTAGTTGTAGCGCTGGAGCTTAAAAATAAGTCGTAGCAGCTGAATATTCTTGCTCTTATAGAACTTGCTAATATTATAGGCCTACTTCTGCTTATAGTATAACTAGAGCGTTATGCTAATAAGCTCTCAGAAAGGTAAGCCTAGAGGACTCTCGCTAGCTTATTTTCGTTAAATATTAGTCTAAGCTATCTATATTAGTCTATTAGCCTTCGCTCTATCTATTAATAGATATAATCTAGTTAACGACTTCATGTCGACTCTACTAAATTCTCTGCTAGTAGGATTAGTAACTATAATATTAAGATTGTTACGATTGTTTTTAGCTTAATAGAATAAGACCTTAATTTAGCCTTGCTGACTACTGTTACTAAGGTACTTCTTTAGGTTAGGATAAGAAACGGTGTAGGCCTAGACGTAAGTGTGCTTAACTTTGCTAATATATATAAGCTTCTCTATATTATCTCTAACTAACTAAACATTATTATTATCGCCTAAATCTGCGTTAGACTAGTTATTATGCATTAGAGGTAGAGTATTTACTTATTGTTAAGTTAATTAACAGTTCTGTCTGCGAGAGTGCTTAACTACTTATCTTTTATAACTTAAGACTGCTGCGACTGTTAAATCCTTAACAGATGCGTAGACTTTTTGCAGTTCTTATTAGTCT
>NW_001884614.1:3006-5403 GCF_000146915.1 Parastagonospora nodorum SN15 | reverse complement strand
TTCACGTCTTCTATAGCAAATCTCTATCTCTTCTTTCTAACGAAGTGCATTATGCTTTCTTAACATCGCGTATCGCCTCTACTGCTATATAGTATAAAAATAGCATAATGTAATATTCTTTGTCTCTTATAATGCTAACGTATTCCTCTAAGATAACATCTGCGTAGGTTCTAGCTCTAATTAAACTATTGTAATACTACTAAGCTCTCCTTTATAACGCATAGTTGCTAGCCTCTCTCTAACTGCGTAAACTAACCTAATATACATAATATTACTACTAAGACTGCAGTGTCTAAGTTATAGTATAATGCCTAAGCTTAAAGTTGCTCTATTGCCTGCTCCTAGTAGTTGCAGGACAAAGTAATAAATCTGTAGTTTAATGCCTACTAGCCTAACAAAGCTAGACTTATGACCTCTATGCACCGTCCTCTTAGGTATCTAGCGCCTAGAAGTTATAATAGCAGAGGAGGACTGTAAGGGATAGTGCTGCACTGCTTCTAACTAATAAGGCTCTTAGATTACATATAACTTCTACGCAACATTATGCTTAAAAGGTACTTAGACTCTAACTTTAAACGATAGCTAGATAGAGCAACAAATATGTAATTTAATGCCTACTAGCTTAGCAAAGCTAGACTCGTGCCTTCTACGCGCTGTCCTCTTAGGTATCTAGCGCTTAGGAGTTATAATAGTAGAGAAGGACTGTAAAGGATAGTGCTGCACTGCTTCTAACTAATAAGGCTCTTAGATCTTACACAACTTCTAAGCAATATTATGCTTAAAATATACTCTAACTCTAACTTTAAACAACAGCTAGACAGAGTAACAAATATGTAATTTAATGCCTTCTAGCCTAATAAAGCTAGACTTATAATCTCTAAGCAATAATACTCTCTAATACCTAGCGGCCTAGGACTCGCAGTAGCAGATAGAGATAGTAAGAGACAGTGCTATACTGCTCTAGACTAATAAGGCTCTTAGATCTTATATAACTTCTACGCAACATTATGCTTAAAAGGTACTTAGACTCTAACTTTAAACGATAGCTAGACAGAGTAACAAATATGTGATTTAATGCTTACTAGCCTAACGAAGCTAGACTTATAACCTCTAAGTAATATACTCTCTAATACTTAGCGCCTAGAACTCGCAGTAGCAGATAGAGACGGCGAGAGACAGTACTGTACTGCTCTAGACTAACAAAGATAACGACTACTACACTATATCTAAATAATATTAAGCTTAAAGCTGCTCTAACTCTAACTCTAGATAACTGCAGGATAAACTAATTACTCTATAGTTTAATGCACACTAGCCTAACAAAGTTAGACTAATACTCTCTACGTAATATCCTTCTAGTGCTCTGCGCGCAGGACTCGCAGCAGTAAGAAAAGAGAGACGGTAAGAGATAGTAAGAGATAGTGCTGCACTGCTCTAGACTAACGAAGACAACGACTACTATACTGCATCTAAATAATATTAAGCTTAAAGCTGCTCTAACTCTAACTCTAGATAACTGCAGGATAAACTAATTACTCTATAGGTTTAATACACACTAGCTTAATAAAGCTAAACTAATATCTCTCTACGCAGCATCCTCTTAATGCTCTGCGCGGCAGGAGCCTATAGCAGGGCAGAGGATAGTAAGAGATAGTACTATACTATTCTAAGAAATCTTAATAGTTACTAAACTGCAGCAAGCAACCTATTTAGCATAATTAAGTTCTACTAGACTAAAGCATGCTCGCTATATAGAGCAGCTCTTAAGTTAAAATATTATTATTGCTTAACTTTATACTTACTCTTACTTATTATCCTATCTGCATCTAGCATATTTGCCTAGTGCATATAAACGCAACGCAACTAATAACCTTTTTAGCTATATAATAATATTATGTTTTCTGTAAGCTCTGCGCATTAAAGCCTAAGCTCTTTATATATTACGCTGTAATTTCTTTTTATCGTTATTTTATCTACTAACACGTTTTGCTATATCGCTACTATTATAGCAACGTGCTTCTTAAATCTATAACGCGCTTCTTACGTTAATAATGCGCTTCTTATATTAATAACCTGCAACTGCGCTTAAACTCTCTATAGTTAGTAAGCGCACTCTTCTAAGTAATATCTATATATTAACACGTACTTTTAGTAATAGTCTAATAATTACATATAGTTGCTAACTGTCTTCTACTCTAGGCGCGAAGCTATTATAGCTAGACGTAATAGCGATGATAACAGTAACACAGAATAGGCGCTGCTAAAGTAACTAGAGTAGTATAAGAGCAAGGCTAATATAATAAGCTCTAATAGCATGTTATAAACGAATATAAGAGAAGGATATAGGATAATGACCTTAGAGGTTATTGAACTTATAGAGGACCTTATAAGCTATGT
>NW_001884614.1:0-2392 GCF_000146915.1 Parastagonospora nodorum SN15 | reverse complement strand
TATAAGATATAGTATACTCTAACTAGATATATACTACTATATCTATATGCAGTATATCTACGTACGACTACTAGATAGCTCTACTACTAGAACAGCTCTACTATCTAAGAAGAGAGACTAATATTCTAACTTATACTAGATAGACTCCTCTTAAGCGCTGTAAGACTAAGGCAGCAGATAGCAGATATGCAAAAGTAAGCAGAGGAAGAACTAAGAAAGATAAAGATTTAGAGGACTCTAATACTAGCAGCGACGTCCTGCGCCTACGTAGGAGAGACAGAGCAGCAGCCTGCGCTTAATTAGCTAAAAGAAAGCGGTTAGGAAAGGAAGCGCAGCTTAAGAAGACTAGAGACGAAGAGGAGCTAGCTAAAGCTAAAAAAGAGAAAGAGGAGAAAGAAGCTTAGAAGCGCGAGACTTAGCTAGATAGCCTACTAGATAGTAATAACTACTGCTTAGACAGCAGCTTAGATATTAACTCTAAGGATGACTTAGAGGATAAGAAGGCAACGACAGCAAAGGACCTTGCTAGAGAATAAAAGAAAAGGCTTAAAGCTTTATTAAACGCTAAGTAAGTCTACTATAGAAGATAGTTAACTACTGTTTACTCTGCTAATAAACAAACTAGAATGAGAGACAGTTTCTCTATAAGAGTAGAGACAGCAATAGAACACTACACTCTAGAAGAGTAGACTTTAGCTGCAGTATTCTTTAGCGTTTTAATTAATAACCTCTAGAATAAGCGCATAATAAAGCCTACTAGCATATTAGAGAGTTAGTTGTAACTTTACTTTATACTAGCTTACAGACGCATATATCCTCTACTTCAAAGAGTTATTATCTAATAATAGCGAGATCTTTGCTAACGCTATAGGTATAGGCAAAACGCAAGCGATAGTACTTGCCGTCCTTATAAGATACGTTTACTTTAAGAACTAGATAGAAGTGTAAAATGCGTAAGCAGAAGGCAACGCAATAGAATATAACGCAGTTAATAATAATAATAAGCTATATTCTACTAAAGGCGAGAGAACGTTTTACTGCGCGTGCAAAAGAAGCCTCTCCTTTAACGCTAAACCTTAATAAGCAGCTATAATAATAACTAGTTAGAGGCGAGCAGCTAATGCCTAGAAGAATAAGGTAGTTGCGATAGATCTTATAAACTCTACGTAGTGCGACCTAAGTAATCTGCTAGCTCTATAATTCTGCTTCTTTAGTAACTCTTCTTTAGAGAATATAGGCAGACTAACGAAAGAGAAAGTAATAGAGATGCGAATTAATACTACTAACGGCTATCTTCTAAAGCGCTTGCTGCTGCTAATAAGTTAGTTACTCTATAGAGCTACGTGCTAAGAGGCGTAGATTATTAAGAAACAGTTTACTAGATAATACTAGAAGCGAATACGCCTGCTGTGCACATCTAAGGCTATAAAGCACTATCTAGCACTGTTAGCAGTATAGTTTATAATAGTCTGCAGCTTTAGAAAGGTAGATAAGCATGTGTTTAGAGCTTATAATACTATAAGCGTTATAGCACAGCAAACGGATTATATGCCAAAGGCAGCTCTTATATAGAAAAGAGGGCAATACTGCTTCCTAGTTATATTACTATATAGGGGCAGACTATATTTAATAAATTCTACAATTGCAAGTTAGAGGGCATAATCATAGCTAAGTTTTACTAGGATATTTAAAGCTATAACTACAGATACTAATAGAAAGCATAGGCTCTGTCTAGAACGCCTATAGAATAAAGACTAAATAAGATCTTAATCTTTGTATCGCTAGCACTTATTAGCCTTTAAAATAGGAAAGAGGTCTCTAACTAGTTCAACGCTACTAATAAGAGAGACTCTGTAACTAGCAATCGCATCTATAAGATAGAAGATATAGTCTACTAGTTAATTGCGGAGATACTATCTTATAGGACTTGCTAAAACACAGCTCTTAATAGCCTAGCAATAGCTAAATAATAGCGTAATATAATTGCTAATGTAAAGTATAACGCAAGCGAACACGAGTTATCTTATAAGTATAAAGAACTTATATCTTAAGGAGCAGTAGTAGCGCAGAGGTTTATGTTAAAAAGAATATTAAAGACGCGCGACCTATAAGGCAAACTAATATCTAGTATTAAGAGCGACTTCCTGCCTTACTTCTAAAGCTGCCTATATCTAGATTTCCTTAGCATAGTACAAAACGCTAAGTAATAATATAGAGATATTCTAGAAAAAGAAGGCCTTAATAAATTAGAAGCTAGCAGACGTATAATCTTTAACTGCTTTAAGATGCAGGCGATAGCATTCTACTCTGCGCTTGCTACTCTAAAGGTAGCATAGTTTCACCTATCACTAGTAGTAGCTGCAAAGTTAAACGCTTTACATTAAACAGCGTA
>NW_001884615.1:6069-8577 GCF_000146915.1 Parastagonospora nodorum SN15 | reverse complement strand
AGGCATTACCTAAACGCATTTAGTTACCTTAAATTACATTCCATAAAAGTGGACGTTATATAATACTAGAAGATTACTAAATATATTAAGCTATAGAAAGACTTTAAAGAGAGCCTTTCTCTAAGAACTTAGAGATACTAGAAAGATAAGATAGAACTTTAAGGCTAAAGATTTTAAAAACCTTAAATTTTAAGCTCGTAGTCGCTATATTAAATATAAAATTTACTAAGTAAGACGTAAACATAGCTCTTTAAGCCTAAAGAATAAGAAATAATAAACGTGTTCTATATTTAGAAGTTAATCTAGAATAAGTTTCTCTACGTTAGAGAGCAAAGGTAATAATACGCTAAAAATATTATATATAAGAATATCTTTAAGAGTATCTATAGCTTCTATATGCTAGTAAAGAGTGTTAGATAAGCTAAAAGATTCTTTATATAATTCTTTAAGTCATCTAGTTAGAGCTTCTAACTTATATGCCTAGATAAGAAGAGATTAAGTATTAATAATTATCTTTTAAATATATAGATAAGTATAGCAAGATATCTAAGCAAGACGCTTAAGATACCTTCTATTAAACTAAATTACTAGAGTGCAAAAGTGTCTATTTATAAATCTCTTACAAAGTATTATATTAAGGTATCTATTTATAAAGCATAGAGATACTGCTATCTACTAAAGATAAGATTTAACTATATATAAGACGAGTTTAGAGATTAAAACCTCTAAATAGTTTTTAGAGATGATTTTAGATATAGTAAAAACCTCTCTACTATCTCTAGTAAGCTAACTATTATATAGAGAAAGTTAAGTTATATATGCATTATTATTCTTCTAACTTAGAAAATGCATATAATGCATTATTTCTCTATATTCCTTCTAAGAGTTAATTAAAGTTAAAATTTAATCTTTAATATGCTTTCTAGCAGATTATCTATCTAGTTACTTTAGAATAGTAGTATTATTAGTAAGCTTCTAAGAGTATATTAAGAGTTTATAATATATAAGAATAGTAAGAGTTAAAGTTAGATATTCTTTAGTAGCAAAAAGAAGACTAAACTATTCTAGTATATACTAAAAGATTACTTTAATTACTAGATTAGTATAGAATGCTGCCTCGTAGAGCAGTATAATATACTATAGTAACATCTAGGTTATTTGAAACTAAAGTAAGTCTATAAATAATATTTTATTTCTAATAAATACGCTATTGCAGGTAATTACAGCCTAGTTAGAATAGAGTAAACTTAGTAGAAGATCTACTAAAGTTATTATCTGTATGCTAAACGTCTATACGATATTTATTTATTATTAGAAAGAGTAAATATTTAAAGAGACTATAAGAATAGCGTTAAGTTTATTAGATTAAGAGTATGCTTAGATACTATCTAGACTTATAATATTTTCTGCGCTAATAATAGATATAGGTATAAGATATAGCATAATTGCGCCTACTTATTAGCTAGAAAATATCTAAGATAATATATTGCTATTAATTTATTACCTATGCTAGTAGGCAGAGAGTAGAATAAGTAGTTACTACTTATAAAATAGAGTTACGTTAGAGGCTGAATATTGCAGAAATGCGTATAAATAGAATAGCAAAAATTACTTTTCTAAAGTATTTCTTATAAGATAGATCTTATAAACGTATATAAGAGATTCTAAAGATAACCTTATTACGCCTAGCATAAATCTCTCTCTAGTTAAGAAAGACCTTTTTACTATATAATTATAGTAGCTTCTGCAGCTAATAGCCTTAGTGCTCTAGTATTGCTAATAGCATAATATTACTATATTTATGCAGCTCTTTGCATATAGAATATAGTATATAGTAAGTAGTAAAATTATTATTATATTTAGCCTACTGCTTAGTCTTTTAAGCTGTCTATGCTCTTATGCAAGCTCTATAAATTAAGTACTCTAAGTAGCTATTAGTATAAGCTCTAATTAAGTTTAAAGAAAATCTCTACTATAAGTAATATTAATAAGATTAGAAGCAATAGTAGTATAATAGACGCAATAATCTAAGTTATATAATCTATAAGCCTCTATAGTCTTAGATAGATAATGCTAGTATACTATCTTAGAATTCTACTTTCTCTACTTATAATATCTACTATACTAGAGCTAGCTAAGGTTAGTTAATCTAAGAAAACCTATAAATAAACTTACTACGCTGCATTTATCTAAGATATAAGGCAATTCTAACGCGTTATTAAAATTAAATTTAGTAGCATAGTTATTATAGTAGCTAGTAGAAGTATTAATAGTCTAGTTTATAAAAATAAGCTAAAGTGCATTTAACGCTGCATTAGCCTTCTTAAGATTCTTAATAATATAATTATACTTATTCTATAGGTCTAATTAATCTCTATTCTCTTTCTCTAACTACTATAAGACTTAGATAAGCTTAGTTAAAATAGTATATACTCTTAGCGCAGATATACAAGGTAGTAGAGTAATTAGCTTATATAAATTATTAGTCTAGTAGTTACTATCTAACTT
>NW_001884615.1:0-5275 GCF_000146915.1 Parastagonospora nodorum SN15 | reverse complement strand
TCAGTAGTAGACTTACTAGATTTAGATATAGTTAACATAGTCATAGGTGGAGATTCTTATTTAACGTTATCTAAATATAACTTTTTATAACTATAGTTGCTTAGTATAATTACTTCTATAGATAAAGTAATTAAAATAGTGTTAATATACTGCTTATTTTAGATGTAAGTAGTAAGTGCCTTAAGTTAGAAATATTTAGCTTTATAGATTAAGCTTATATATAAAGGCAGAGTTAGCTTTAGCTACTAATTTTGTAAACTATATTTTGTAACTATATTTTATACTCTAGTTAATCTTACTAATGTAATATAGCAATAGCTCTCTCTACTCTTATTAAGTAACTTTTCTATATATAAGTCCTAGCATTAAATATTAAATACTAATACTCTAGAACTCTATAATCTAATAGATAGGCTTACTGCTAATAAGCTGCCTTGCTTAGTACCTATAGCAGCAGGTGCTCCGCAAATAGCTATATTAAATATGTTACTCTTAGAATTATTACTATCTATTTAACGCTTGCTAGCTTCTAAAGCTTCTTAAGAAAATTCTTCTTATAGCTATAAGAATCTATTACTACGTAACACTCTGCTACTTAGTCTATAAGCATAGCTGCTTACTTACTTATTACTCTCTTATCTATATAAGAATTATTTCTAGAGATAGAGTAACTTAGCAGCGCATATCTTAGCTAGTATATCTTAATTATATTTATAATATAGAAGTATATAACGCTACTGCTACCTTGCAGTATAATATAACTAACGTTATATTATGTAAGAAAGTAGTTAATAGCAAGAGAGCTAATAACTAACTTATAGAACTAATTCTATAATATTAATAATATAGCAGCATAGCTATACATCTACTAGCTACCTTTAAATATAGCTAGTAAGCTAATATATCTAGATAAGCTTAAATATATAATCTTAATAACGTATTAGCTATTAGGCTTTAATAGTATTAAAGGTAATATAACATAATCTAGTAAGGTTAAGTATTAAGAAGAGTAGCAGATTACTAAGAAGAGAATATACCTTAATGTTTATTAGATTATAGAATATTTAATAATAGTTATAATAATAATAATAGTAATAGCAATATAAAGATATAAAGAGATAGAAGACTGCAGTACTTAGATACTAATGCAAAATCTATTCTTAACCTGCGCATAACTGCGCGCACTGCTTTTCTATAGTTAAGCATACTATAAAAATTATATCTCTTAAGCTTAGCTTAGAGCAGAGTAGTTATTATTATGCCTAAGGTAATTTTTAAGAAGTTTAAGTATTAGTTAGTAGTGCCTACACTAGCCTTACTTAAGACTATTAACTAATACTAGATTACGTATTTTATACTTTTTTAATACTTTTTTATGCTAATAGTAGAAGGTAATTACTATTCTCTTTTAGTCTAGCTTATTTTTTAATAATACTCTTAGTTTGCATTTTATATCTAGAATAAATAAATATATAAAGGTAGATTAAAACTATTTATCTAAGTCTAGAAGATAGAAGGTATAGAGCTTTATAAGAAGTCTAGAATATATTTAAATAGAAAAGAACTTTAATTAATAAAATATATTCCTATTAGCGTAATAGGCACTGCTAGCTTACTATTTTAAGAGCATTACGTTTAAGAATAGTAACTATTTAAGTATAGACTTAAGTATAGTAAATAAGCAGCTACCTATATTAATTATAAATAGTTTAGTTATTAATATAGCTATACTTAGAAAGAGATAGAGGATTATAAAGAAAGACTAGAAAGTAGATTAGTTTAAGTATAAGCGCGCTTAGCTTAACTTAGCTCTAAAGAAGTAAAGCACTATATTAATAATAGCTAGACTATTTTAGAGCTAGCAGGATAGATTCTAAGCTATATGCTAAGTGCTTAGGTAATATAAATTAGAGCTAGTATATAGCTAGAATTATTAGCTAAATTTAGAGTAGAGAGCTTAAAATACTATTAATATATATCTTACTTATTCTACTAAGACTATATAGGATATATATCTTCTAGCGCTAGCATATCTACGAACTAATATACTCTTAGAACGCTCTTAAGGCTAAAAATAGTCTAATGCTCTCTAAAGTCTATAGAACTTTAGCTATATATATTACGCCTACAGTTAATAAGTAGATACTAATACTCTCTACTTATAATACTGCCTATATATATCTATATCTGCATGCGTATCTTATATAAGCTAATATACTACTACGTTACTGCTACTATCTTCTTAACTCTCTTTAACTCTTTAAGTCTAATATTCTCTAGTCTCTATACTAAGTTAAAGTAGTAGTACTACTCTATATTATTTAGTAGTACTCTCTTACGTTAGAACCTCTCTACTATATACTTTATCTCTATAGCATTTGCTACTAGCGTCTTGCTAATATGCAGTATATTATTCTTTAAATAGCTTAAGTAATAGCTGATGGGTCTAATTAATACTAGGTACTTAACCTAGCTCGACAAAGCTTAAGTTTTATATCTTATATACTAGATTATTTATGCCTATTGCTACGTCTATAAACGCTTTGCTAAATCTGCCTACTATAATTAAGCTAAAGAAGAAAGTTACTACTAACTTATTAATAGAAGTTGCTAGTTGCTAATTAAAGTTTCTAGAGAGGTAACAGCCTTAGCTCTAACTCTGCGCTAAAGCATCTAATCTTACTATATAAATAAAAGAAATAGCTCTACTATAGTTAGAAGCGTACATTATAAAGAATAGAGTATTCTTCTTAGATAATCTAGAAGTTAAAGATAGATTCTAAGAGATAAATAAGAAGTAGTTTGCATTTAAAATAGTAGCTAGTATTAACTTCTATCTTAACTTCTATTAAAGTAGGACTCTTAAGAATAATATAAGTAAGTTATAAAGTATATAGCATATCTAATAGTTAGTAGCATATTTAATATATAATAGAATTATTTTTTAAACATTTAAGCCTAAGCTTACTAAAGCTATATAGCTTATAGCTAAATATTATCTTTATCTTTCTAAATAATCTATCTAACGAGGCAAGCGAAGAATTAAGCAAAAATAATAAGAAAAAATAAAATATAAAGGTTCTACTTATTCTTCTATTATTAAAGAATTCTACTATAGAATTCTATAAGCGCTTATACTTGCACGTTTTATAAGCTAATATTGGCTAGAATTAGATTCATTATAGATAGCACTAGAGAACTTAGAAAGTAAGAAGATTAAGTTATATAAGATAATAATAGAAGCTAGTAGTTTATAAGAATACTTCTTTTAATACTACTATAAAGCTTCTAATAATTCTATAGTATAATTATTAATAGCAGACTTATATTCTAGATAATTAAAGAATAGGTAATTATTATTAAATTTAGCGTTAATAAAGAGGTTAAAGAGTAGAATAAAATGCGCTTTCTAAGAGAGGTAAGCATAATAGAGAAAGTAAGAGTAATAAATAGAAAGAGAATTTTTATAAATATTCTATTCTTTTAGAGAAAATTAATTATAAGCTTATTAGTCTAATACTACTTGCAAACAGAAATCTATTCTATAAGAGGTACGCGTTATTAAAGTTATAAAGAGACTATTTGCTTATATATAGAGCTATAAGCTAAGTATTACTCTAGTCTATAGTCTATCTATAAAATATACCTGCTTAAAATAGCTACTGCTTACTCTTTAGAACAACACTATTGCTCTTAATAGAAAATGCTAGAAATATAACTATCTAAAAAAGAGAATTAGTTACTATATCTATTCTACTAATAATTATTATTATATATAGTAGCTTTTAACTCTACTGCTTATTTTAGTACTATAAAACTAATTAGAGAATAATTATATCTATTATAATAGATCTATGCTTTATATTTAACTTTAAGTTAATACTTTCTATGCTAAACTATTACCTTTATAGTAGTAACTCTATAGCTTTAGCCTTATGCTTTCTGCTACTATTTCTATTAATTTTATTAAATGCTTTTATCTTATTCTAATATGCATTATTAAGCTCTAGTTTTCTATTCTTAACTATTTCTTTCTTTCTAGTTAATGCATTAAATAGTCTTAAGTTACTAGTTTTATTATTGCACTTAGCAAAATAAGTTAGCTAGATTTAAATAGTAGTGCTTAACGCTCTATATAAGAGATACTTCTTATTATATTTAATATCTATATAATATATTCTTATTAGCATAAGTACGTAATGTCTATAATTATAAGAAAAATTTAAGCAAGTCTTACGTTCGCTAAAGTGCTAGGCAAGACTACTAGATTTGCTATATATACTCTGCTTATAGTAGTTTAAGTAAGAATAGTTAAATATTATTAATATAATATAGTTAGTGCTCTAATAGAGGCTATCTATAATACTAAGCTTAACTATGCTATTATCTTTAGAGTTGCTTTTAATACTATTATTATTATTTATAAAAGTAGAAGTAAGTTCTAATAAGAAACGCTGAAGATTATTCGTTAGAGGCTATAGAACTCTAATTAAGAGCTAAATATTAGTAATAATTATTTATAGTAATTATAAGGCTTAAGTAAGATTATATAATATTCTAGCATTAATATATAAGCTATTGCAACTTTAGCAGTTTAGTTATTAATTTAAATTATACGATATTTTTAATATAGATAAGAAGTTAGTAGTTAGGCAGAGCGCTTAAAAATTAGATAATAGCTAAGCTAGCTAATACCTAGTTAGCTAACTAGGCTACGTTTAATATCTAGAAGTAACTAAGAAATAATTAAAAAAAGTCTAGTTACTCTAGATACTTTTTTAAATCTAAGTAATTATTATTGCAATAATCTTCTAATAATTATTTAAGTATTAAGTATTAGCGCTGCTTTAATACTCTTACTCTGCTGCCTATAAAGTAATCTCTTATGCCTTAATATCTTTTATAATGCTAATAAAGTTATAGATTACAAAATATAATCTATATATTAGATAAGTATTCTATCTATAGTAGCACTAGCAAATAAGAGAATTATAATTATAGTATTTATTATAGCATAGATGCTAATACCTTATCTAACTTAAAGTAGCTATAGTAGTTATACTCGCTACTAGTTTTTTTATAACTTAAAATAAGAGATATTTAAATCTAGGTTAAAATAGGCAGAATTAATATTACTTTTTTCTTATTATCTTTCTCTATTAATAACGAGAGTAAAGCAAACTCCAAGTTGTATATACTGCTAGGAGAGCTCTTCTCTGCATTTTCTACTATATTTTCTACCATGCATTGTACTACAGTTTTAATTCGCTAGCCT
>NW_001884616.1:4347-6994 GCF_000146915.1 Parastagonospora nodorum SN15 | reverse complement strand
CCTAGTACTATTATAGTAGATTATACTTAATATAAAAGTAGTTAAGTAAGTTATTAACCTCTAAACTGCCTTTTTCTACTTTTATACTTTGCCTAATATTCTATTAGGCTTAGGCTCTGCGCTAACGTACGTTACTCTACTATATATCTTCTCTACTTATAAGAGCTTAGCTCTCTTAAGCTTACTTTCTATAGTCTATCTTTTACTTCTATTTTGCTATAAGCTTATTATAAGTATAGAACTAGGCCTAATAACTCTAATCTATTAAACTTAATATAGTAGATTACTATCTCTAAGTTTGCTTACTCTATTACTAAAGATAGAGCTACTTTAGCAGTAGGCTTTCTTCTCTCTAATAGTAGAATCTTATTATAGATAATAGTATATAAGACGCCTAAGGCTACGTAGACTATATAATACCTAATTACTAGAATAATATAGACTATGCTCTGCCTAGCGCCTTCGCTATTAGCTTCTATTAGAGATAACTATAGTTATAGCTACTAAGCTAATTACTAGAATAACGTAGACTATACTCTACCTAATATCTTTACTATTAGCTTCTATTAGAGATAACTATAGTTATAGCTACTAAGCTAATTGCTAGAATAACGTAGACTATGCTCTACCTAATATCTTTACTATTAGCTTCTATTAGAGATAACTGCAGTTATAACTGCTAAACTAATTACTAGAATAACATAGACTATGCTCTACCTAACGCCTCTTTTTTTTATAATAACAGCAAACTTCTAGTAAGCCTCTCTAATAGTTAATAGAGTCTACTAAGTAGAACTAAGAATAAGAAACTTAAGCTACCTTTCTAATTAAAGTAAGAATTCTTCTAGCTTCTACTAGGTGCATCTAAGTAGAACTTAGATTAATTTATATAAAGCGCTAGTGCCTCTATTATTTTCTTATGCTATAGTAAGAACTTATCTTAGAAGAAATACCTATTACGCTCTAATATCTATCTTAGGTTTCTAGCTCTAAGAGCTAGAGCACTCTATTTACTCTGTAACTTTTATATTAGTAAGCTTAAGTTCTAAAAGAAATATGCTAGATATATTTATTCTATTTATCTTAATAAATCTTATAGTAACTCTAATACTAAACTAAGCCTAATAAGCGTTTAGTAGACTTAGTATTAAGGCTTTCTCTTACTTATAACGTAGATAGTAGCGCAGCTTTTAAGATAAAGTTAGTTAATAAGTAGTATACTAGGCTATAGTAAATGCTTCTTAGAACTATAAAATACTTAGTCTTTACTATATTCTCTATTCTTTATACTTCTTACTTTCTTATCTTTTTCTCTATTTCTTCTCTTTCTTTAATATCTTTCTATATACTATTAGGATTATAGCTTACGTTAACTATACTTATAGGTCTATCTCTGCCTATTCTAGTTATAGTAGTTATAGATTTAGTAGTAGTAGTAGTAGTAAGAGGCTCTCTTCTAGTAGCTAAGGTTCTTAGCTTCTAGTATTCTTAACTAAGAAGCGTACCTTACTTATAGTTTATATTATACTTAAAGCTAGTAAGTTCTTTTTCTTACTTCTATTAGAGTTAAGTTTACTAATATTTCTATAGTTACTTATCTTCTTAATTAGCCTCTTAGCGCTAACCTTACTAATAATATTACTACTATCTTAGCTAATTTACTTAAGTAAGGCTAGATTCTTTCTTAGTTTCTTAATAATATTAAGCGCGCTTACTTGCACTAGCGTAATAACGTTAGGAAAACTAAAAATCTATCGAATATTTATTTCTATTAATACTATAGAATTAACTGTGTCGCTAGCGAGTTAATTAATTTAAGAAATTTATATTTATTATTAAATATACTTTAAAATAAAACTTCGTTAAAATAGTTAGTACTGTTAGAATTATTAGAACTATTAACGTAATAGTCTAGTACGTAACTTTACTATCTTTAACTATTATATTTTCTTTCTCTCTATTTACTCTATCTTCTTACCTACGCTATTAAAGTTTACTTTTTTAATATACTTTCCTTAGTATCTTACTATATATTTACTTCTTTCTGCATTATAACTAGATATTATAGATATTACTAGAAAGAGCTTTATTAGGATTATTAGTAATATAAGAATTATTCTATTACTATGCTAGTCCTGCATTCTATATAGTTATCTACTATTAAGCACTATTAAGCACTATTAAGCACTATTAAGCACCTTTTCTTAGCAGTGCGCTAGACCTTAGTAGAGTGCTTCTAAACTTATAATAATTAGTTTAGTTTAATGCTAGTCTATGCGTTAATCTATAACTATTAATCCTCTACTTTATAGTTTATCTTAGAAAGTTATTTTAACGTTCTGCTTACTTAGTACTTTAAGTTCTAGTTTACTGTCTAGAGTTAAAATAGATAATGCTAATATATATTTCTGCTAACTAGCTAAGTTAGTATACTTAGAATATAAATTAATTCTATATATTCTGCCTATCTTACAGCTCTATAATAACGATATGCGTAGCTTCTGTTAGTATAATTGCTTCTATAAATGCTATTAAAGCTACTATAATTTAAAGCCTATCTAGATCTCTCTATTTAGTAAGCTTAAGATTAATTTCGTGCTATATTATACCTCTCTGCATAACTAAGACGCTCTTATTACTAAACTTC
>NW_001884616.1:0-4247 GCF_000146915.1 Parastagonospora nodorum SN15 | reverse complement strand
AAGGATTTTAGCGCAGACTTTCTTTAGTAGTAGTAGTGTATTAGCTGCTTTTGGTGTATCTTCTGCTGCAATGCTCTATGTCTAGCTTAGTGTTCCTAGAATTTTAACCTTAGAGCATAAATTTAATAGGTTTTAAAACTTTAGGCTGCTTTTAGTTATAGCACGCGCCTCTCATACTAGGAAATAGTCCTTGCTTAAGTTAGTAAAGAGGTCCTTTACACTGTTTAATGTAAAGCGTTTAACTTTGCAGCTGCTGTATATTTTAAACTATGCTGCCTTTAGAGTAGTAAGCGTAGAGTAAGATGCTATTGCCTGTATCTTAAAGCAGTTAAAGATTACACGTCTGCTAGCTTCTGATTTATTAAGGCCTTCTTTTTCTAGGATATCTCTATATTATTGCTTAGCGTTTTGTACTGTGCTAAGGAAATCTAGATATAGGTAGCTTTAGAAGTAAGGCAGGAAGTTGCCTTTAATGCTAGATATTAGTTTGCTCTATAGGTTGCGCGTCTTTAATATTCTTTTTAACATAAACCTCTGCGCTACTGCTGCTCCTTAAGATATAAGTTCTTTATACTTATAAGATAACTCGTGTTCGCTTGCGTTATACTTTACATTAGCAATTATATTACGCTATTGTTTAGCTATTGCTAGGCTATTAAGAGCTGTGTTTTAGTAAGTCCTATAAGATAGTATCTCCGCAATTAACTAGTAGACTATATCTTCTATCTTATAGATGCGATTGCTAGTTACAGAGTCTCTCTTATTAGTAGCGTTAAACTAGTTAGAGACCTCTTTCCTATTTTAAAGGCTAATAAGTGCTAGCGACACAAAGATTAAGATCTTATTTAGTCCTTATTCTATAGGCGTTCTAGACAGAGCCTATGCTTTCTATTAGTATCTGTAGTTATAGCTTTAAATATCCTAGTAAAACTTAGCTATGATTATGCTCTCTAACTTGCAATTGTAGAATTTATTAAATATAGTCTGCCTCTATATAGTAATATAACTAGAAAAGTAGTATTGCTCTCTTTTCTATATAAGAAGCTGCCTTTGCATATAATCGTTTGCTGTGCTGTAACGCTTATAGTATTATAAGCTCTAAATATATGCTTATCTATCTTTCTAAAGCTGTAGACTATTATAAACTATGCTGCTAATAGTGCTAGATAGTGCTTTATAGCTTTAGAGTGCATAGTAGGCATATTCGCTTCTAGTATTATCTAGTAGACTATTTCTTAATAATCTACGCCTTCTAGCACGTAGCTCTATAGAGTAACTAACTTATTAGCAGCAGTAAGCGCTTTAGAGATAGCATTAGTAGTATTAATTTATATCTCTATTACTTTCTCTTTTATTAGTCTGCTTATATTCTCTAGAGAAAAGTTACTAAAGAAGTAGAACTATAGAGCTAGCAGATTACTTAGGTTGCACTACGTAGAGTTTGCAAGATCTATTATAACTATCTTATTCTTCTAGATATTAGCTGCTTACTTCTAACTAGTTATTATTATAGCTGCTTATTAAAGTTTAGCGTTAAAGAAGAGGCTTCTTTTGCATACGTAGTAGAACGTTCTCTTGCCTTTAGTAGAATATAGCTTATTATTATTATTAACTGCGTTATATTCTATTACGTTGCTTTCTGCTTATATATTTTATACTTTCTATCTAGTTCTTAAAGTAAATATATTCTATAAGAAATAGCAAGTACTATCGCTTACGTTTTGCCTATGCCTATAGCGTTAGCAAAGATCCCTACTATTATTAGATAATAACTCTTTAAAGTAGAGAATATATGCGTCTATAAGCTAGTATAGAGTAAAGTTATAACTAACTCTCTAATATGCCTAGTAGCTTTATTATGCGCTTATTCTAGAGGTTATGTAATTAAAACGCTAAAGAATACTATAGCTAAAGTCTACTCTTCTAGAGTATAGTATTCTATTACTATTCTTACTTTTATAGAGAGACTATCTCTTATTCTAGTTTATTTATTAGCAGAGTAAATAGTAGTTAACTATCTTCTATAGTAAACTTACTTAGCGTTTAATAAAGCTTTAAGCCTTTCTTTTTATTCTCTAGTAAGGTCTTTTGCTATTATTACTTTCTTATTCTCTAAGTTATCCTTAGAGTTAATATCTAGGCTACTATCTAAGTAGTAGTTATTACTATCTAGCAGGCTATCTAGCTAAGTCTTACGCTTCTAAGCTTCTTTCTTCTCTTTCTCTTTTTTAGCCTTAGCTAGCTTCTCTTTATCTCTAGTCTTCTTAAGCTGCGCTTTCTTTTCTAACTACTTTCCTTTTAGCTAATTCAAGCATAGGCTGCCTACTCTATCTCTTCTACGTAGGCGCAGAACGTTACTGCTAGTATTAGAGTCTTCTAAATCTTTATCTTTCTTAGTTCTTTCTCTACTTACTTTTACATATTTGCTATCTGCTGCTTTAGTCTTATAGCGCTTAAGAGAAGATCTATCTAGTATAAGTTTAGAATATTAGCCTCTCTTCTTAGATAGTAAGAGCTGTTCTAGTAGTAAGAGCTATTCTAGTAGTTTATTAAGTTAGAATATTACTGCATATAGATATTAGTAGTATATATTTTAGTTTTAAGAGTTTATGCTATACCTTTATTAGAATTGCTTAGCAGTTTTGTTGTCTAGTATAATAGTATTACTGCTCTAAGCCTTCTTAACTTAATATAAGAGTTAATAGTGCCTAGTAAGTTATCGTTATTCTTAATAAGCAGTTATTATTAATATATCTATAACCTAAGAGGTACTTACTTAGTACTAATTAGAGTACTTAGGCAATAATAAATGCTAGATAAGAGCATCGTACTTAAGGTGCTAAGCTCTAATCTTAAAGTAGTTCTTCTCTAATTTCTGCTAGCTTTCCTTTGTTATTAGCTTAAATATAGAGAATTATTTAATAATAGAGTAATGCATAGCGTCTACTAAGGCAATATTAGCATTATTTAAGATAGCTAGCTTAGTAAGTAATATAATGCTAAACTTATTAGTTATTAACGCTGTAGACCTATTAGATACGATAGATAAAGACTATTACTATGCTATCTTAGATAGTATTAGCGTTAGCGTATTGCTTAGGTTCTCTATCTTAATCTTAGCGCTATACTAACGTACTTTAGCTAGTATTATTATCTAGATAGTTCTAGCTACAGCTTTATAGAAGACTTTAAGTATTTATATATTTTGCAGCTATATATATTTAGCTACTATAAGCTAGTTCTTTAACGTTAGTAAACGTAAGCTCTTTAGAAGCTGCAATTAGCTCTTTTCTAATTAGATATTCTTAAGTAGATCTTTTTTCTTAATATAGCTTATAAAGTTCTCTATAAGTTTAATAACTTCTAAGGTTATAATTCTATATTCTTCTCTTATATTTGTTTATAATATGCTATTAGAGCTTATTATATTAAGCCTTGCTCTTATACTACTCTAGTTACTTTAGTAGCGCCTATTCTATATTACTATTATTATTGCTATTACGTCTAGCTATAATAGCTTCGCGCCTAGAGTAGAAGATAGTTAGTAACTATATATAATTATTAGACTATTACTAAAAGTGCATATTAATATATAGATATTACTTAGAAGAGTGTGCTTACTAACTATAGAGAGTTTAAGCGTAGTTATAGGTTGTTAATATAGAAAGCGCGTTATTAATATAAGAAGCGCGTTATAAATTTAAGAAGCACGTTACTATAATAGTAGCAATATAGTAAAACGTGTTAGTAGATAAAATAATAATAGAAAGAAATTATAGCATAATATATAAAGAGCTTAGGCTTTAATGCGCAGAGCTTATAGAAAATATAATATTATTATATAGCTAAAAAGATTATTAGTTATATTGCGTTTATATGCACTAGGTAAATATGCTAGATGCAGGTAGAATAATAAGTAAGAGTAAGTATAAAGTTAAGTAATAATAATGTTTTAACTTAAGAGCTACTCTGCATAGTAGGTATACTTTAGTCTAGCAGAACTTAATTATGCTAAATAGGTTACTTACTATAGTCTAGTAACTATTAAGATTTTCTAGAATAGTATAGTACTATCTCTTACTATTCTCTACTTACTATAGGCTCTACGTATAGAGCATTAAGAGAATGCTGTATAGAGAGATATTAGTTTAGCTTTATTAAGCTAGTATATATTAAACTATAGAGTAATTAGTTTATTCTATATTTATCTAGAGTTAGAGTTAGAGCAGCTTTAAGCTTAATATTAT
>NW_001884617.1:3585-8327 GCF_000146915.1 Parastagonospora nodorum SN15 | reverse complement strand
GCACTTTTCTTACATATTGTATACTTACAACTTGTTAAAGGTAACAGTTATCTTCGGATATCCTTGAGCCGTTCCTCAACTATTTAGTGATTATTTACGTATACTTAAAGATAAGTGTGCTCCAGGATTAGAGTGAGCATTACATAACCCACCTAAACCTCACGCATTCACTAGCTTACCTTTACAAAGTAGTGGTGTATTAAGTATTATTTTTCTAGGAATAAGTAACTTATTAACTGTTTGTAACGAATTTGTATGTGATGCACCTAGAGCTTGAGGACTTTACTTCCAAGATAGTGCTAGCCCACAAATGGAAGCGTTAGTAGAATTACATGATAATATTATGTATTACTTAGTTGCTATTTTATTTGCTGTAGGTTGAATACAAGGAGCTATTATTAAAAATTTTGATAGTTCTAAATCACCTATAAGTAACAAATATCTTAACCATGGTACACTAATCGAGCTTATATGAACTATTACTCCTGCTTTAATCTTAGTATTAATCGCTTTCCCTTCTTTCAAATTATTATACTTAATGGATGAAGTTACTGATCCTTCATTATCTGTATTAGCAGAGGGGCACCAATGATATTGAAGTTATGAATATCCAGATTTCTTAAATAGTGACGGAGATTTTGTTGAGTTTGATTCTTACTTAGTTCCAGAATCTGATTTAGAAGAAGGAGCGTTAAGAATGTTGGAAGTAGATAACAGAGTAATTCTTCCTGAAATTACACATACTAGATTTATTCTTACTGCTGCAGATGTTATCCATTCATTTGCAATACCAGCATTAGGGGTAAAATGTGATGCTTACCCAGGGAGATTAAACCAATTTTCTGTTTTAATTAACAGATTAGGAACATTCTATGGTCAATGTTCAGAAATTTGTGGTATATTACACAGCTCTATGCCTATCGTTGTAGAATCTGTGTCCTTAGAGAAATTCTTGTCTTGATTACAAGAACAATAGTCATAAACTTACTTTTGGTTAAGTATTAGCTAAAATAATTGTTCTTTTAAAATTAACTTGTTATAAAAGGTAAACATATATTGTACAAGACAGTTTCTTAAAAAAAGAAAATAACAGTTTCTTAAAAAAAAGAAACAAATAGTATAACAAATCCCAGTAGATAGTTTATTATCTACTGGAAAATTGCAGTAGATATATTTCTAGAGCAATAGGGGAGAAGACTAGATTTTTTAGTTAAAGCCCTAACAAAAAAAAAATATCCAAAAAGAGCTCAATAAAGAGCATTACTTTTACACGCAACAGATCATTTTATACCTATAATTCCTTTAAATACTCTATGTTAACACTTATATTCAGTAATAAACAAAAAGGGGTCTACGATATACTACTATTTACTACCCCTTTCAAACAAAAACCCCACATAATTAAGAGTGATTATGAAATAAATCAAAATACTAGATATTACCCGTTTGCTAGTAAAGAATGATCTACTAATATATATTCTTACAATAAATCTTATACTAAATCTTTAATCAGTTTGAATGCTATACTAAATAAATTAGTTAAAAGTTATTGTAATATTTTACAAAATAAAATAAAAATACTATTTAAACGTAGACGTGCTAACAAAATGCGTTATTCAGCTGATAAAGTATATATTAGTGGAATTGAGTTAAGTCATACTAACAGTAATATTTTTATTACCTTGTCTCTATTTAATAAACGTAAGTACTCTATTGAACAATCTATAAGAAAAGCTATTACATTGATCCAATATCATAAAATAAGGGGGGTTAATAATAAAGTAATATATATAGCAAATCATAAAAACAGGTTACTTGCATTTTTTTAAAAATAACTTTTGCATATCTAAAAAATGAAATATTGCTTTTTTTAAACCTATTGGTAATGTAGTAAAATATTTTACAGTTAATATAGGAAAAAAACACCTTGAGTCACATAATATACTTACAAATAACATTAAATTATTAAATAAATTCATTACATCACAAATAAACCTATTTACTTCTACAAAGGAAATTAACTTTAGTATATCTTAAATATAATACCTTTATATATAAAATGAAAAGGTTTAGGTTTAATTAGTTTAATAGAAAAGTTATTTAACAAAAAAGTGGAAATAGAGTTAATTGAATTAAAAAATATACATTTAAATAGTGCTGTATTTTCATCAGCAGTTGCTTTAAAATTAAGAGATAGGAAAAATAAAGCAGTAAGAATTTTAAGAAAAGCTATCTTACAAATGGTAAGAATACCTGATTTACATACGCTTATAACATTTGATGATAATATTGAAGAAATGAACAAAAACAATATTATAAATACTATAAAACAACAAATAGTAACTGGTGTGAGATTGGAGGCATCTGGTAGATTAACCCAGACGTTTAACAGCTATGAGAGCGGTATTCAAATACAGATATGCACGGTAGTTTAAAAAATATACGTTCTTCATTTAACACATAAATCTTCTACCATGCTAAGAGGTTACGTTAAATCTAACTCACAATATACATTAATAAACTCTAAAACCAGAAATGGAACTTTTGGGTTGAAAGGTTGAGTAAGTAGCCATAGTGGAATAATAGAAAAATTGCATTTATCACCCTGTAATCATTACTTAGGATTTGTTGAAGATAAAGCTATTTTCGGCTACCCTTGAGACGTTCCTCAACTATTTAGTGATTATTTATGTTTATTTAAAGATAAATGTGCTCCAGGTTTAGAGTGAACATTACATAACCCACCTAAAGCCCCACGCATTTATTAGCTTACCATTAACGAGTGGTTTGGAGTAAAGGTAAAGGTAGAGCAAAAAGCTCACCGGAAGTAGAAAAAATACCCTCACCTTACCCTGAAACGGATTCAGAGGATGAGAGAAATATCCGTAGAGCGCTAGAAGCTTCATTGAAGCCGCCTAAGATAGGAGAGCCTTCTACTAGTAAAGTATCTCAAAAAGAGACTTCTCCAGAATCAACCTATAACCATTCTGATGCGGAAGCTAAGGTCCAGCTATATAAAGATTGTAATGATGAATTTCTACGTTATTCAAGGCTCCATTTTAATTTAAAAATTTCATTGGTTAAAGAGCCTACAACTAAAGAAAAAGATTCCTTATCTTATTACTTAGAAAAGGCTAATTATTTTAAACAAAAAAAAACAACTGTTGAACAAGAACTTATGAGAACAGGGGATAGAACCCTCTGCTCAATTTAGTTCAAAATCTAGTTCAGTTAGAGGTTCTAGCTCTGAGTACGAATCTGAGAGTTCTGAGGATAGAAGCAAAAAGCGGGTGAAGTATTCAAATGATAAGAATATAGACTCTTCTTTAGGTTTTATTCTATTCAATATTACACCCGTATTACGTCTATTATCTTGTGTATTTTCAGCGATGTTTGTTTCCTTATGTGTCTTATTTTACCTGACTTAGATTTATCTTTTGTAAAAATAGACTTATCTCAATTATTATTTACATATCTAATGTTTAGTGTAACTAAATTAATATACAAATCATATAGAGTTGCTACTACTCTATATAATCATTTTTTGAATAAAGATTATATGATAATCTATTTTAATGTATATTTTTCTATTGTTACAATTTTATTATGTTTTAGTGAGAATAGTGGTATTTTTACTATTTAGTGTAATTTTTACTATTTAGTGTTATTCCTTTATATACTAAACACGATAGGAAATAAGAGGAGAAGACTCCTCCATGGTTGGAGAAGACTCATCCATTATTGGTAAAGCCTAAAAAAATATTAGCTCAATTGATAGAGCATCCGTTTCTTTATACGATCTTTTTTATGGATTTTCTATAAATAATTGTTCTTTTACCGTTAACTTGTTATAAAAGGTAAACGTATGTTTACAAGATAGTTTCTTAAAAAAAAAAAAAGAAAATAACAGTTTCTTAAAAATAAGAAAATAACAGCATAACAAATCCCAGTGGAATAACATATTTTTAACTGGAAAATGGCAGAAGAGACTTCTTTTTACTCACTTTTTTTTTTATAAAAAAAAGTTAGCCATTAGGGAGAAGACTAAACTTTTTTGGTTAAAGCCCTTTAACTACAATATATCTTCTAAGTTTTATTTATTACAAATAAATCCTTTTATATAAAAAACTAAGTGTATATAACTGTATAATAGTTGATAGTTTGATATACATTCATAATAAATGAATAATTCTTATTAGTTTAATCGGCATTATATATATACTCCTAATATACTAATCTAAATAAGAGTTTATATAACAATACTTTTTTTTAGAATACATGTTTTTATGGTTTTACCGAGAATTTTTTACCTTAAGATTTATGCGGTGTAATTTTAAAGTCGGTCTGATACATTGTCATTCCATACGAAATAGAGGTCTTTATATATTTTTTTTTTAAACATGTTATTATCATTTTTACTGTTTAACTCCTATACTAGGTGTATTTGCAATATTATTTAATAAAAGATAGTGGGAGCATCGTCAGCAAACATAAAATCCATAGCTTTAATTACATCTATCTTAAATTTCTTTATATCTTTAGTCATTTTTCATTTTATTTGATTTTAGTACAAAACCAATTTCAATTTGTGCAAGAGTAATCGTGATATAAAGTTATTTTGATTTAATATCTAAGGTGTTGATGGTCTATCTATATACTGTCATTTTAATTAAACTACACTTAATTATACCCCTACCTCTGTAGGAATCCTAACTTGAACATCAATTAACAAAAAGATGGTG
>NW_001884617.1:0-2070 GCF_000146915.1 Parastagonospora nodorum SN15 | reverse complement strand
ACTTACTTATAGATTTTAAAAGGGTTTTCGGCTTTTATGCCTTTCTAGTAATTTCAATGAAATTGCGTCGAAAAATATTACCCAACCAGGTTTGTTTTGCAAAGACGACGCCAGCGCTAAATATAATGGTTATTCTACCATTAACTTGTTATTAAAGGTAACGCTTTTACCATATAGTTTCTTAAAAAAAAAATAAACAAACAGTATAACAAATCCCAGCTAGATCCATTTTTTTTTATTCTATTAAGCTGGAAAATTGCAAAAGGATATATATATATTTCTACTACCTCCCCTTGTTTTTTTTAGTAATTTCTATTAAAGCCAAATGTACGTGCGCGAAAAACTAGGGGAGGTAAGAGCAATTAGGGGAGTAAGACCAAGAATAGCGTGCTATTCTTGGTAAAGCCCCAGAAAAACATAAAAGAGCTCAAAAACAGCTTAATAAAGAGCATACCTTTTACATAAAAAAAGGTTATTTTATACATACCGTATTCCCAGAGTTGTTATAGCTAATTAGCTATCTACTTCTATAGAGTACTAATCATAGATATCTTATACATTAATAATTCTTATTTATTTAAGAGCAAAATAATCTATTTTTGTATCCTAATATAAGCAAATGTCTTATATTATAAATTACCTTTAGTTATATAGCTATAGCTCTATTCTAAGGGGGTTACAAATGTCTGCTGTATTAAACTCTATTTCTTCATCTAAAGACCCCTTATATTTCACTAAAAAAAATGTCCTTGTTTATTTGGGAAACGCTATCCGGGGGGGGGGGGATAGAGAGTAAAGGGTTCGGTCTTCCTTAGGACTTTAATTTTTATTTATTAGGTTTGATATGTATATTTTTATGTTCTTATGCTTTATTGTTATATATTAAACCTTTATAGGTGCCATATAATAATGCCTTGCCTAATCTCTTAGTTAAATAGTTATTTCCATATAAATATAATATATACATTTTACCCATGGAGATCATGTTTCCTTTATATTGTAGAAGATATGCAAATATAATAGTTACAATACATGAAAAAAACCATCCGTAGAATAAGATAGTTTAAAAATAGAATAATTAGGAAATAGACTAATAACCAAAAAAGTTTCGTTAATCTAATTAAGAATTACATATTTAAATTTTATGTGGAAAAAAAATATTAATGGCTTTTTAAAATAAATTTATAATAAAGGTATATTACAAGGCATTATTTCAAAGCATCATATAATATACATGGGACTAGTATAATAAATGCAATGACTATTGGTAATAAAACAGTTCAACAATAAGACATAAGTTGGTCATAACGTATACGCGGGAATGATGCTCTTGCTCAGATAAATACAAATATCATTATACCAAGTTTCTAACCCCTATTACTACACCACTTATAGTTGTTCCCTATAATTGAATTGTAATTATCAAAGTCAATTACATTAAAATTGGTTTCATTATCTGTTAGATACATATAACTATCACCTGCAATAAATTGCACTAAATAAAAATAAGGGTACAGATAGTAGTTAAAATCAAACAGATAACCACCTAAAAATAAAATACTATTTAAAATACATATAAGAATAATACTAGCATATTCAGCTAAAAAGAAAAATACAAAAATAACAGCTGAATGCTCTGTCATAAAACCACTAACTAATTCTGATTCCTGAATTGTAAATAGATCAGTAAATACTTTTTATTCATTAAAAGTATTAACTTTTAAGTAGTATTTACCTTGAAAAACCAACCCTTTATTTATATATTTACTTACAGTAACCTTAGATACATTTAAATAAATAGCTAGATCTGAAGCATAATCAAAACTTTTTACCAAATTGTAATCTAGGTCATAGATACCTACACCATTAATATATTTAACTTTTTTACTTCTTATAAGGTCTTTAGTTTTTGCCGAATGTGTCTTACCAAACATAGGGTTTAATGACCCAGGTTTGCTAATTAAAGATTTAGATGTTTCATCCTGATGCTTTCCTCAGAAAGGATGATTAGTTATATGCTCCCTGAAACCTTTCTACCGTTTTTTGTTTAGCACGCATCTGTATGCTTGT
>NW_001884618.1:2787-6050 GCF_000146915.1 Parastagonospora nodorum SN15 | reverse complement strand
ATTCAACTACTCTCTAAATACTAGACTATAAGTACTTTAGCGTCTGAAAACTATAGCAAAAGCTATTAATTAATATAACTAGCAATCTTTAGACTAACTATTAATTAGAACTGCAAGTTAGTCTAATTAATAACGTTCTGTCCTCGAGTCTACCTGCATTTTCAGTAGGAATGCAGAGCTTAGCTAATTAGAATAGGCCTTAGCAAGGCGCTATGTTGTAGAAATGCAACGTAGAAATGAATAACCTTCTAGAGAGAAATAATATATTTCTAAGAAGCTATTTTGTGCAGTTTTACAAGGGGAATCCAGATCTCTAAACAGTTTATTCATAGCATTAAAATTCGTTGTGATGCAGGCATTTAAAGTTAGAGGGTTTACTTTAGTAAGGAACTTCAAAACTTAAGCTGCTACTCTAGGCCTGCTAGCGCTAACGTGCTGATACTCTGCTTCTTAGCTTAGTAAGCTCTAGCTACAATTGCGACACCTATTACTTTATTTAATACTAGCTAATATCCTTAATTACTTACTCTCTTCTTAAGACAGCTTATATTTAATAATATTTTAAGTGTTTAATTCTAATTCTTTATTGCCTATATAATTGCTATATATAATTATGCAGGCTTAAGAAGACTCTACCTTATTACTATAATTTACTAGCGCTTGCGCGCTACTTTACTACCTCTCTAAATTTAGCATAATTATTTGCACCTAGCATAGAGGCATAAGAAACTAGAAAGCCTATCTAAACTGCAGTTATTTAGTACTACCTAAGATCTGCAACTAAGTTAGCAGAGAGAAAGGCTTCCTAGAACTGCTAGTATTATAGATTATAAGTCCTCGCAATATTACCTACTCTACTTATAGTAGAGAACTAATTACGCTTCTAGGAGACCTAATTTACGCATAGCAATACAAAGAGCAGCGCTGTAGCTATATTAGTACTAACTAAAGAACTATAGCCTAACACTATAATAAAGAGCACTAATAGCGAAGCTTACTAGCAGTAAGAGAGCATTAGCAGAGAGTAAAAGTCTAGACGCTCTTTAGAACTAGTAGCTATCAGCGCTATTTTACTATAGCAATACCTAGTTTAGGCACTCTAGACTCTAATTATACAGAGACTGTTAAAAACGTATTCTTAAATCCTAAGATAACTACTATCTTAGCTAAATACTAGAACGCTCAGCAATAACGACTTAATGCGTATAATATTGCTAAAGCTATTATTTCTAGAACAGATTAAACTAGCTAGTTTACTAGGAATAGCTAGCAAGAACACCTTAGAAAATATAACCTAAAACAACTTTACTAGGCAAGCTAGCTACCTAATCGCTATAATACTTTATTATAACAGGTAGTTAGAGTAGTAGACTTAGCTATAGAGCAGAAAGTAGCTAGTCTTTCTACCTTATCTCTAGAGACCTACTGCTAGTTAAGAAGCTCTAAGAAGACAGAGATTAAGACCTAGCCTATAGGACGCCTTTAGAACAAGGCATCTTAATAGCGTTATACTAGATATCTAAAGCGCTTTACCTGCTACTGCCTTAGAGTTACATAGGCAATCTATAAGAAAGAAATTACTAGCAATACTTAAATGCCTACAGCTGCTATATAGGACCTGCTAAGCTCTTCCTCTAGCTCTAATTTAAGTATAAATACTTTAACTTAGCTAATAATACGTTAATATCTGCTGCATAACGCTGTAGCCTTATTTCTCTAGCAAGAGAATTAACTAGAGCTTGCAATAAGCTTTGTTTAATCTCTAAATCTTAATAATAAGAGCACTTAAATTCAGAAGCTTATTAAGCTACTAGGAGCTTTTATTTTCCAGCACATTAGCAGCAACTAGTTTTCTAGTAGGCTTATTTATTTTCTAGCTATCTTAGGCATTAACTTATATACCTACTAATTACAGCGCGCTAAAGATTATTTAGGCATACTAGCAGGCATAGTATACTGCCTTAGAGTAATTGCAGTAGAAGCTATCCTACTATCTGCTACCTAGGAGCAATAAAGCTAGATAGAGCGAGAATTCTTTCACTAACAACGCGAGAATTACCTTATTAATAGTTTATATAGCCTATTTAGTATTATAATTAGCCTCTTAGCCTATGCTAAACATATTGCATTTAACAAAAGTAATAAGGCTGATACTCTATAGTCTTAAGATTACACTATTCTCTATTTTCGTAGCCAGCCTCTTGTTATTAAGCGTTTTAAGAGCATAGTATTAGGTCTAGTAGAGGCTAGATAAAATAATCTCTAGGAAGACCTTATATTTATTCCTCTTGCAGCAAACTGCTTTAGTCTCTCTATTGCAACTATTTAGGATGATATTCGCTGCGAAGTTAGAGAGTACTTCTTTTCTTACTAACAAAGCAAATAATCTTAGTAATAGCTTTAAATAGACTCTTAACTAACTTCTTACCAGCTCTACTAGCTAATAAATGCGAGCTTAAGAGATGTAGACATACTTAGCTATTTGCAAATTTATTAAGTAAATTAACTCTTTTTTAGAGCTTCTCTTTCTATTAGTATATATAACTAGTAGCTAACCTATAAGAGGAACTAAGATTGCATTAGCAAGATAGCGCAATAACTACGCTTAAGACCGTAATATTTACATAATTAATAGCTAAGTTGCCTTTATTACCTAATATAACAAGACTTAGTTACAATAGAATTAACTAAAGATTATCCTATGCTTTCTACTCTTAGCAGTTAGGCAGATACTACTTCTTTACCTAGTATATATCTGCTCTTTGCGCAAATACCTTTGCTATACTATTCTAGGCAACTCTTATAGCAACTACCTCTAGTTAACTAACACTAGAGCTTAGGAGCTAGATTAGTTTACTTATATTATGCAGAGAGAGACTAGGACTTATCTTAGATATACGCTTAGGTTGCTAGAATATTGCTATGCTATCTCTATAATTAGACGCTAGTTTATTAGAAAAGACTTTTGCTATAGTACGCACGATTGCAACTCTTAAGAAGATCCTAAAGAACTAGAGGAAACTAAATTAGAGAGCAGAATTAATCTCTAAGTAGGCTGTATAGAACGAATTAGACTACAAAGCTATAGTATACTAATAGATATAGTAAAGAACTTAAGCTTACGCTTAATATACTTCTTCTAGGCTCTAAGTAACTACTAGCATAAATTTCTTAAGTTAGAATTCTTAGAGCCTTATACTAGAAACTCTTTAGGCTAAGAGCTGTTAAAAGTTAGCATAACTCTGCTACTTATCTCTAGCTAT
>NW_001884618.1:0-2003 GCF_000146915.1 Parastagonospora nodorum SN15 | reverse complement strand
ACATTAGCATTAGGTATAGATGTTAATTTCCCTAGTATTATATGCATTGTTTATCTTAACTAACTATATAAAATAATTAATTTTGCCTAGAAGTCTAGCAGAAGGGGTAGGTTTAGAGAAGCAGTTAACTTAGTAATAGTTATTAGAAGTAAGAACCTAGCGCTAAAGCTAATACCTAGGCGTTAAGACTAGAAAACTTTAGATTAAGATGCGATGTAGAAGTTTATCTAGGCTTAGGCAGAAGTTTGCCGGCGCGCAGTTATAAGTAAGTATCTTAATAGCTAAGCTACTAATTATACTGCAATTAATGCTGTAAGATGCAACTACTATAGCAAGAGTGTTACTAAGTAGTATTTCTCCTAGTAGAAAGATGCCTAAGAGGAGAGAGTTATTTAGTCCTTTTTAGAAGAGATAGCTAGGAGCTGTCTAGCTTATAATATTGCTAAATAGAGAAATAATCTGCAGCTACTATATCTCTATACAGAGCTGCTTTGCACTGCTAGCAGAGAGAGCGCTAGTAACTTCTGCAATATATACAGAGTAATTTACTATAATATATAATACACCTCTAATACTTATATATGCTAGCAGTGTAGGCTAAGCTAGTACCTCTGCGCTACTAGTACTAATAGTAGCCTTTCTTGCTAATAGCTATATATTCTTATCTTAATTATTGCAGCTTCTTATATACTGCTATAGAGTAATAAAGTTCTGCAGCAGGTTAAGTTTAAACGTTGTAAAGCAGAGAATATCTTAGATATTATAGAATACTGCGCTTAGGTAGGCTAAAAGCATAGCTGCAGAATTTAGAGTAAGCTAATAAGTAATAGGATAGCAGTCTTCATTAGCATAGTACTGCAGTATTAGAGCAGAAAAGTTATAGCCTAGACTTAAGCATACTAGAGAAGGCTACTTAGAGAGAATATTAGATACTATAAAATAATAAACTCTACGCTAAGCAAAGCTTAATAAGTTTTAATGTAGAAGTAGTAAGTAATAAGCTTAGAGCTTATAAGTATTATTATTGTCTAAAGATTGCTATCGCTAGAAAAAGGTAAGTCTTATACAAAGAAAAGATAGGCCTTACGCTAAGCAGAGCTTAAAAGTAGCTAAAGCGCTTAAATAGACTATATTTTGCTTCTAAGTTTCATCTCTATAGTTACTTAAAGCTAAATAATCTATATATTATACTAGAGTATAAATAACAAGATTACAGATAAAGAGCTGCAGTAACAACTACCTATATAAGACAGATAGCTAGAAACAGTGCTAGAATATCTTTATAGAATAGGTAATCTAATATATAGACTATTCTATATTAAGATTTACTTTGCAGCCTATAGTTTATACAAGCTTTGCAAAGAACAGTAATTGTAGTTATTATAATAGAGCTAGCATCTAGTTTATAACATAATGCTAGCAATAAGTAGTATAGATAGGTAGGTTTATAGTTTCTATACTCTATATAAGAGAGATATAGTAAGATAGCTAAAAGTAAAAACAATATATATGCGTAAAAGATAATTAAATAGCAAATATTTATAAAAATAGATAGCTTAATAGCTAGTAGCACAGAAGTGCTTATTATTAACCTATTCCTACTTTAGCGCGTTACTATTTTTAGAATTAGAATATCTAGTTTACACTGCTATAGTAATAAGCCTAGTTTCTTATCTAGCATAACAGTTATTTAGTTGCTACTAGATAACTACTAACTAGGTAAAATTTGTTTAAAACTCTATCTGTTATAGTACTACAGCCTATAATAAAGACTAAGAAGAGCGTTGCATAAGGCATTTCTAGGCATAATTAGAGCTATTATAGAGAGTACTAGAATAGTACTCTCTATAATTAGGCTAAGCTAACAAAGTCTCTATATACTTCTAAACTTAGTTAAGCCTAATTGCTAGCCTATTATCTACCTAATAAAAGTATAAAGCTAGATTTAGAGAGTATTATATCTAATAGTTTCTGCCTTTCTTAGATATGTCTTAAGCCTAAGT